>NC_091451.1:25230790-25255216 GCF_964237555.1 Oryctolagus cuniculus | reverse complement strand
CTGTCGCTCCCCCTCTTCGTGGAGGAGCAACACAGGACCCTGCGCTGTTCTTTCGTCTGCTCAGCCCTCCCCGGGTTTGCTGCTGGTTCTTCCCGGGTTGGCTACTATCCCTTCCACCTCCGTGGAAGGGCAGTTCCCCCTGGCCACATTCCCCACTTCCGCAGGGGAGCGGCACACCGCCGGCCGGCTTTCTCGGGGGCTGCACGGGTTCCCTTAGATGTTCCCCATAGATGTTCCTGGTGCATGCCGTCTCTCTCCTCCTTTATAGTCCTCCTCCGCCAATCCTAACTCGGCTGCCCACACGCTGAGTACGCTGCTCTCCTCCAATCAATAGCAAGTCCTACAGTTTATTAGTTGAACTGGAGGCAGCTGTGCGGAAGCTGTTTACTTCTCTCCCAGCGCCATATTGTGGGAGAGCAGATGCATAGAATAAGTCTCAATTCCAGTAACAGTCTAGTCCGGGCTGCTCCCCACAAGAACCAAACCTCACTGTCACAATATCAAAGTGGTGAAAACATATATAAAATTCAATTTCAAAAATTTTAGTTTCTGATATTCTGAGTTCATGATACCATTATGATAAACCTAATGTTATAGGTGACAGGGGCATTAAAGTACATAGCACCCAGCTTCTTCATGTCATGTAGAAATAAATACTAAAATACCTGTTGTTGCCACTGGACTTATTGGTAAGCATGAACAAAGACCCAGAACGTCCCCATAGTCTGAGGCTGGCTTTAAAGGAAGATAAAGTAATAGCCACAGTTTAGTATTCTGATAATGTTATTTGTTTTCTCTTTACCTTTTCATGTTTTGCTGTCTTACATGCTGAATATTAATTAGTTATTATATAAATATATTTTCTGTTAATTTTTGCATAAAATGTTCCAGAGTCTTATGTACTTATTTTGCGTTACATTTCCAAGTAAGAAATATTTTTAATATTTAAATATGCATTACATATCAACTTTCAGGCAGTGTTTTACAAACTATATAAAACCCCTCCTTAATCCATTACAGATTCTCATTTCTGAGCCATGAAATCCTAAATCACAAGTTTTCTTAACACTAGCTTTTCTTTTTTAAATTATTTTTTTGAAAGGTAGCCAGAGAGACAGACAGACAGACAGATGGAACCATCCCATCTGCTGACTCACTCTCCAAATGCCCTCAAAAGGAGGAGGAGGAGGAGAGCCAAGCTGAAGCCCAGAGCCAGAAACCAGGAACCCAGCCCATGGGTCTTCTTCGTAGCTGTGGACCTCACCACAGCTGTTACCTCCAAGAGTGCAACTTAGCAAGAAGCTGGGATGGAGACTGGAGAGAAACCGCAGCCCAAGTACTCCAACATGGAATGCTGGGGTCTCAAGAAATGTCTTAATGCTTCATAAAACATTCACCCCTGAACTTAACATTCCTGACTGCTCGTCTTCTATTCACTGTGCTGGTTCCGAAATTACACTTAACTTATTTATAATTATAACCATGCAAATTTCTTTCTTGTTAGCAAAAACTGATCAATTCAACTGGAAAGATAGCCATTGTGCCATTTAGGCTGTTTAACCCTGACTGATTTGCAAGTTTCTAAGCAAGGGAGATCGGCTTGCTGAGTTTCAACCAACGCAGTATTTCAGGAATAAAATCTTTACATAGTCACCACTAAGATTAAGTGGACGCACCCTACATTCAAATAGTCAACAAATGTGACAAGTTATTTAACATAAAACCTGAAAATAGTGGGTTTGAATTATTTGTAATTGGCTCACTCTATTGTAATGTAGCTAAAGATGACAGTGGCCGAGTTGAGCTTAAGGATGTGAATATAAGTGTTTTGCTATAATTGTATATAGTGGATTCTCCTATAAATATAGAAGGGTATTCAAAAAGTTCATCAAAATGTGTGTTATGAAAAACATTTGCATAGACTTCAATTTTTGGTGTCAAACTAAAGTTTTAATTTCATTTTGTCATGAACCTTTCGAAGTGTCCTCACCAGTGTTACAGTGTTTCATAGTAACAGGACTTATATTTTCATTTGAATGGTTTTCAAATTGTTTTCTTCAGGTGTATCAAATTAGATACTTCTTCCTGCCATATTTACTGTAGTGTTAAAGGTAAATAGCTTTCTTACCAATTCAATAAAAAAGAAATGGAGGCTGTATCAGACTGAGGGACTCGATCCGTGGCTAAGTGGTGGCACTGAGAAAAAGTGGTCCTCTTTTCCTAAAATCGTTCCCTTTTTGCCCACGTCATGCTACATTCCTGATGTGTGGGTTGAAGACACCTTCAAGGAATGCCTAGAAGCTGAGCACTCCGCAAGGAGCAGAGGAGGGTGAATAAAATAGTAAGAATTCCAATAAGACCTCTGCATTGTGGAGAGCAGCCACCAGGGAGCACAAGGTATGTAACACAAATTTCACCAACAGCCCTGAAACGTACTTACTGAATGGATGGCTTATTATGTTCTATTCTGCCCTCTGTAAATTTTTTGAAGTAAACGACAGAACTCATGATAAAGTAGACATAAATAAAGCAAAACTGAAGGGACTGAACATTAAGAGAGAACGTTAACCTACTTTTAAGAATATTCTTTTTCTTTGGCAAAGAAATGAACAGATTCACTCTCAGTAAACTGAGAAAATGACATTACCTAAGAGTCAAGTGTGTCACCAGGGAAAAGCAAGCTGCATTCTTAAACATTGCTCAGGCAAAATAAGGGGTCCCTCCCAAGGGCAATCTCCTCTTCTCTGTTAAATAAACAATGACTAAAATCAAGCTAGCAATACACTCACACGCATTACACACCAGCTCCACAGAGACAACCGTTCAGAGCATGTCCTAGTATTTCACAAACACGGTTGCGACTCAAACTCCCCAGCAGAACAAATCCTGGTTGACTGTATTAAGCATGTACTAATTATGCTATGTAATATGGGAACTCCCAATCATATCTATAGGGAAAGATTTATATATTATAACCGATGCCAAAGACTCCAGAGGGGCTGGTGGGAGAGAAATGTAAAACCAATAAAATTCTATGCATTAACTAAATTGTTTTCTATGAATAAAAAGAGTTTCCCCTATTTGATTCTGGTGGCAAATACTGTCAAAGAGAATCATTCTTCATGGATATAGTAGGTTCTGTGCAAATTCTGTTCGTGCAGATATTCCAGACTGGAACTGATGTTGGCATTGTTACCAAGATTTTTCCAAGAAATAGTGAAGAAGAAACAAACCACTGTGCTATTTCCCAATCTGTTAGCAACTTTTGAGCTGTCCAGCTGCTGTGCTATCTTACACAAACCTTTACCCTAACAAATCTGAGTAAAATAAAATCACTCATGGTTTCTGGGCATATCTGTGAGTAATGACAAATACCCCCTGTTCCTTTTTGAGTCTTAGGGTAATCGTGTTTTGTAAAAACACATGCCTTTTGAAACATAAGAGAAAAATACAAAGGAAAGTTATTTTTACTCATTGAATTCCAGGATATTTCTATTAAGGAAAGAGATGATTTGGCCACAAAGAACATGATGCTTTAGACATTGAAACTGTCCCTTATTATTCCCAACAGCTTTAAGGGACGCATGAAACTTTCCTCTGGCTTAAGGAAATTTTTGTAAGCTCATTGTTTTTCCTTTGGGGCAAACGTGTCTTTCATATACTATGTGGCACAGCTTAGCAGCACTAATTCCAATATTAATGTTAACACTATCATTACTCACATCTGCTATTCGAGTGTATACAAATGATATAGTCTACGTTATAACATACGATGGAATATTTCACATAAACCTTTCACTTGAGATATTGCTGCTGGATTGGTTTGCAAGGGTTGTATAACAAGGGTTGTAGAACAGTGTGGCTCAAACGTCACAGATTTACTTCATGATGATTCTGGAGGCCACAACTACAAACTCAAGGTGTCAGGGGCATCGGTTTCCTCAGAGGTATTTGCTCTGGGGAAGGCCAAGCCCATCTTCTCCCTGGCTCTTCCATGGTCTCTTTTCTCTGCCTGTCTATATCTTCAGCTCCTCTTCTTCTAAAAAGAAGAGGTTCACTGGACGAGGGCCCACCCTAATGATTTCTGGTTAGCTTAATTATCTCTTTGCAGGCCATCTCTACAAATACCATCACATTCTGAGGTACAGAGGTTATGAATTCAGTAGATGAATTTTTAGAGGACATAGCAGAGCCTGTAACAGTTACTCAGTTTTAAAGATGAAGAAAGCTACAGAATAAAAGAATTTGACAAGACCTTTTACTAAGCACCCAGTGGAGTCAGAAATTCAGTCCAGATTGAACACAACTAATGTATTCTTTTCATTATTTTATCTTTACCTGTCTATCTGGGTAGAGATGTAGCTGATGCCAGAAAGGACAGGGCTCTCTCTAGCATGGAAATGACATTCTAGGGGTGCCCATTTTATCTTGCTTATATGACAGTGGTTTTAGATGGCATTGCTTTCTTGTGGAGCATGCAAGGCAGGCCAGACAATAGACTGCTCCTGATTAATTACACCACACCCAGAAAACTCTGAATTCTGAGGGCTGAACTCTATAATGAGGTCAACGTGGAGATTACCTCACAGCCAACTTAATTTAACTTGCATAATGACACTGGTTTCTTATACAGCAAAACAAAATAAGTCCTCGGAAATTGCACAGTATTCAGGTTTAAGAAAATAAATATTAAGTTTTATTGTCAAACAAAATGAAAATCCAGAACCTTTCTGTACTATGAGCTACTAGAGGACACGACTGTTTAATTTATCTCTCAATCAACACTCTGAAAGCTCAGAAAATAAATATTGTTGAATTAATCAAGGAAACTTGTCTTACCTATACTTTCATATCCTCTCACTGCCATTCAAGCATGGAGCAGAATGGGAATGAAGGAATGAGAAACTACTGTTCCCATTTATCCACGTCAGCTTGCTGTCATTTTATCTCAGTGTTGAAATATTTTATAAATATTCATCAATTAGGGTTCACAACATCTCTTATGATGAAGTTGAACAGTTTTCAATTGATATGGGAAACCTAACCACAAAGACATTTTTGAATGATTTTTCTTCTGTGAATTTTTGTCAGACTCAGATAAGAAAATCACACCCACTTGGAGTCAGATTGTTTTATTTTACCCTTCAGTTGCTAAATCACATTGCAAATTATTTTTGCAAAAATAATAATAATAAATGAATGGCTATATCTCAGATTTAACAGAGATATTGTATAGCAAAGCAACGTGACATATTTAAGAATAATAATGTTATTCTATTTTATAGAGCATTCATGGAAAGTAAATATCATGTATACATTTGTCCTTAGGCAAAATATAAGCAAATGAAAAGAAAAATGATTATTTATAATTACTCATCAGCCTTTTCTGTAGCATTTTTTTTCCTGAATGGATTTCCTCTGATGACATCTCCTGAGACATGGTTAGAAGAAAAGGGAGTTTAAAATGTATTCTTCTGATTCACTTTCTTCCTATTATTCTACTTTTTTAAAAGATTTCTATTTATTTTCTATTTATTGAGAGTTAGAGTTACAGACAGTAAGAGAGAGAGACAGAGAGAAAGGTCTTTCATCCGTTGGTTCATTTCCCAAATGGCCACAACGGCCAGAGCTGCGCCGATCTGAAGCCAGGAGCCAGGTGCTTCGTCCCAGTCTCCCATGTGGGTGCGGGGGCCCAAGCTCTTAGGCCATCCTCTACTGCTTTCCCAGGCCACAGCAGAAAACTGGATTGGAAAAGGGGTAGCCGGGACTAGAACCACCACCCATATGGTATGCGGGCACCGCAGGTGGAGGATTAACCTATTGCACCACGGCGCCAGCCCCTAGTGCACGTTTTTTAAATACCCTCTCCAATAAGGGCAATGGAGGGGTTTCTAAGCACTGAATATTCTCTGGAAGACAATTACAGATGAAAAGTAGTTGCTTATTTCCAGCGCTTTGATTTAAATAATTTACAGAAACTTCCTACTTTGAAAGGGCCAGGGGTTATGAATAGATGACGTCAGTGTATTTGTGGCTCTAATTCATAAAACCCGATTTTCCTGGAAAAGCTGGCTAATATAATTGAAGGGTGATGACTCCTGTTTTTATAAAACAAATATTTCTTTTTTAAAAAATATTTATTTATTTTATTTGAAAGGCAGAGTTACAGAGAGAGACAGAGATCTTCCATCTGCTGGCTGTAATGGCTGGAGCTGGGCCACAGAGAAGCCGGGAGTGAGGAGCTTCCTCCGAGTCTCCCACATGGGCGCAGGGGCCCAAGCACCTGACTTCCTGTCCTAACTCGAGCCTTCTGCTAATGCAGATTCTGGAGCCAGCAAGTGATGGCCCAGATAATTGTGTTCCTGTCGTCCAGATGAGAAACCTGCACTCAGGACCCCACTCGCACTTCAACAGAACACTGCTTTGGTTATTAGGGTCATTTTGCGAGTCAAATATTAGCTTGGTGTCTCTCTCTCCCTCTCTCGTGTGTGTGTGTTTCTCTCTGTCTCTCAGATAAGTACAATCAAAAATTTTTTTTAAAACCCAGGCAGCATGGCTGGGGTTTTGTGTCATAGCAGGTTCAGCCACCATTTTAATGTAGGCATCCCTGATAGGAGTGCTGGTTGGAGACCTGGTTACTCTGCCCCCTATTCAGCTTCTGTTATTTAGCCTGAGAAGGCAGCAGAAGATGGCCCAAGTCTTGGGTTTCTGCCACCCACAGGATGGAGTTCCTGACTTCTGGGCATTAGCCTGGCTTCGTCCTAGGTGTTAATGGGATTTAGAGAGTGAAAGAATGTATAGAAAATCTCTCTCTGTGACTCTGCATCTTCAGATAAAAAAAGAAATCTTTAAAAAAATTAAAAAAGAACTAGACACAGAGAAGAAATCTTACCAGTTTTCATGAATTTTGTTTTTATGAAGCTGTGAAGTTGTATCTCTTTCTTAGATAAAAATTTTCTGTAGCAGACATGTTTAGTCTAAGCTAGTTCAAATTTGGTTTCTTTCACATATAGAAGAGTCTTGGATAATTAAAATTAAAAGAAAAACTGGTAACTACCACAATAAGTGCTTGTTAAAGGACTTAGCATAGAACAGCCATAGTGATTAAGTAACAATAACCTAAGAATTTCACCTAAAAAAAGAACATTCACTATATTCTTCCACACTTCAAACTGCAAGATTTGTTAATGTTCTGATTGACAAAGAAATTCTTTATGATTTTTACACTTGAGTTAAACAATACTCTTATGTATAATATATATCTAAATTCAGTAGTAAAAATAGGACTAAAGCTGAATGATTAGAATATTAATGAGAAGTGATTGCCTTATATAAATCCTATAAATTACAGATAAAGCCATATTTAGAAGAAAATGCTTTTGGTAACAACAAAGAGAATGACCATACATGAATTTAAATTTAATGCACCATTATAAAACTAAACAGTATAAATATGCTTATACATGAAGATGAGTAAAATAAAGGCTGAAGTTTAACCAATAGAATATTTGAGGGGCTGGTGCTATGGCATAGCAATGACAGCATCCCATATGGGTGCCCATTCGAGTCCCAGCTGCTCCATTTCTGATCCAGCTCTATGCTATGGCCTGGGAAAGCAGTAGAAGATGGCCCAAGTCTTTGGGCCCCTGCATCTGCATGGGAGATCCAGGAGAAGTTCCTGGCTTCGAATTGGTGCAGCTCCAGCTACTGTGGCAACCTGGGGAGTGAATCAGCAGATGGAATACCTCTCTCTCTCTGCCTCTGTCTCTGCCTCTGTAACTCTGCCTTTCAAATAAATAAATAAATCTTAAAAAAAAGAGTATTTGAAATAATTCAAAAGTTATAAGACTCAAAACTTGTACTCTAAAAAGCCAAAGAAAATATATCATTCCAAGAAAAATTAAAAATAAAAAACTAAAGCAGAAAAAATATACACTAGAAATTATACAGGTATATAGCTATAGATATGTATACCATAGAGTCATACTTATAAAAAGTAAGAAAATAAAATTTAATTTTCTGTAACTTTGTGGCAATATATTTGAATATCAGAAGAAATGGATCTTTCTTGGAGAAAATATAATTTTCCAAAACTTCTAAGAAAAAAATAGAACAATATACTAATGGCTATAGAAACCACTGAAAAGGTGACTCAAAGTCCACTATTTAAAAGATACAAGGAGAAATGATTTTATACACACTTGATCTTAGCCAAAAGGCTGAGAAGCGATGAGAGATGATTTTATAAGTTAAGTTTTATCTAACTCTCAAAGAAAAAAAATTCCTAACTTGTTCCAATTATATCATACCCCAAGCAAGATCAGAAATCACCCCACAATGCACTGCATGCTTATGTTCCCCCAGAATACGTGATTGGGGTTACTAAGTTCTTAAAAGAGACCTCAGAGAGCCAGTTAGCTCTTCTACCATGTGAGGTTACAGGAGAAAAAAGCAACTATGAGAAAGCAGGCCCTCACCAGACAACAAGAGAATCTGACTTGATCTTGGATTTCTCAGTCTTCAGCACCAAGAGACAGAAATTTCTGTAGTTTACAAAACTATCCAATTTATGGTATTGTGTGATAATGGCAGAAACAGACTATAATTCCAGTTCACTTTAAATCTAACAGAATTTTAAAACCAACACATGATAAAACCATACCATAACAATTAAAGAATGGTTAGCACAGCGGCATAGTAGGTAAAGCTGCTGCCTGCAGAGCCAACATCCCACACGGGCTCTGGCTCAGTCCCCGTAATTCTGTTTCCCATCCAGCTCCCTGTTGATGTGTCTGGGAAAGCCCAGCAGAGAATGACCCAGGTGCTTAGACCCCTGTACCCATGTAAGAAGACCCAGATGAGGCTCCAGGCTCCTGGTTTCAGCCTGGGCCAGCCCTAGCTAGTGAGCCCATTTGGGAAGTGAGCCAGTGAATAGAAAAATCTCTCTCTGCCTCTGCCTCTGCCTCTCTCTCTGTAGCTCTGCCTTTCAAATACACAGGTAAATAAACCTTCTAAAAATAAAATATAAAAAACCTTATACTTACTTCATTTATGAATATTGATAGAAATTTTATGAACAAACACCTAAAGGATACAGTAAAGGAAAAATATACCATTCTGGGAATGTGAGAGGTAATGTGTTTCAACATAAAGGTATCCCTTAACAAAATTCACTCCACTAACTAGTTAATAGAATTAGAGTGTAATATTCTGGATTTTTTAAAGCAACTGAAGTAATTTCAACAATCATTTCTTCAAAATCATTCAGTAAAAAGGAACTGAACAAAATATCTTAACTATAGTAACTATGCACATCAAACACCATACTAAATAGTAAAATTGTACAGACTTTGCCATTAAAATCAAGAAGATAGATATGTTCCTTATCACAGATTTATTCAACATTATTTTAGAAGTTCTTACTAAAAATGAAGTAATCAAATAAAATAAACTATAAAATATTGGAAAAGAATATGATCATTTTAAAACATGATGGAATACCTATATATCCAAATAACTCAGCTAAAATTAATGAGAATAGTTGGCTAGTTGATCAATACAAGACAAACTACATACAAATTAATCACTTGCCACCATTTAATAGATGACCAAATGATTTTGCCAAAGGTGTCAAAACCATTCAGTGGGAAAAGGACAGTCTTTTCAACAAATGGTGCAGGGAAAACTAAATATCCACAGGCAGTAGAGCGAAATTGCAATGTACAAAGTTTAGCTCAAAATATATCAAAACTTAAATAGAAGCACTAAAAGCCCAAAACTCTTAAAAGAAAACATTGATGGAAAAGTTTTGTAATGTTAAATATGGTGATAATGTCTTTGACATGGAAATCACAGGCAATGACAAAAATTGGGTTTCAAAATTAAAAACTCTTTTGCATCAAAGGGCACTATAAACAGAGGGAGAAGATAATTCAAGAATGGGAGGGAATATTTACAATTCATGTATTTGAAATGTTCTTAATGCCCAGCATACATACAAAAGATGTCCTATAACTGAATAGCCAACAAACAAATAATCCTCCTTGAAAAACTAATAGGGAGGGGCCAGTGTTGTAGCGTAGTGGGTGAGGCCGCTGCCTGCAGTGTGGGCATCCCATGTAGAAGCCGGTTCAGGTCCTGGCTGCTCTGCTTGTGATCCAGCTCTCTGCCGTGGCCTGGTAAAGCAGTAAAGATGGCTCAAGTCCTTGGATCCCTACACTTGCCTGGGAGACCTGGAGGAGGCTCCTGGCTCCTGGCTTTGGATTGGTGCAGCTCTGGCCAGGAGGCCATTTGGGGAGTGGGCCAATGGATGGAAGACCTTTCTCTCTCTCTCTCTCTGTTTCTCTGCCTCTCTGTAATTCTGCCTTTCATACGATAAAATAAATCTTTAAAAAAAACTAATAGGTTTTGAATATATATGTCTTCAAAGAAGGTACACAGATGGCCAATAAGCACATAGAAAGATAATCAGTGTCACTAATCAGTATGGGATGCAAATTAAAACCATATTGAGATATCACTTTCTACCCTTTAGGATGGTTATTATCAATCAACAGAAAATAGCAAATATTGGCAACCGTGTGGAGAATTTGGAAAATGTTTCCACTGATGGTAGAATGTAAAATGTTGTATCCACAGTGGAAACCATTATGGAAGTTTTTCAAGAAATTAAATGCAGTTATCATATGGTCTAGTAATTCCATGTCTAGCTATATAATCAAAAGCATTAAAACCCAGAACTCAAACAGATACTTGTATACCAGTGGTCATAGCAGTATTATATTGATAGTATCAAAAGAAGCTAAAAAGCACCACATGCCCATCAGTGGCTGAATGAATAAAGAAATTGCATAAATATAAACAAAATATTATCCAGCTTTAAAAAGTAGTGAAATTCTGATATATGCTCTAGCACAGATGATCCCTGAAGACATCAGGCTAAGCAAATGAAGCCAGACCAAATGAATGATATTGTTTGATTCTACTTGCATGTGGTACCTAGAACAGTCAAATTCCTGAGACTGAAAGTAGGAGAATAGTTACTAAGAACTGGGGGAAGAGGAAATGGGTACAGTCTCAGTTTGGCTTTGTGAAAAAAGTGTGGAGACAGTGGTGATGGTAGCACAATATGAATGTATTGAATGCCACTGAACTGTACACATAGAAATAAAGTGGTAACATTTTGTTTAATATATGTTAACACAACAAAATATCAAAAGCTTGTGTTAGGACTAGTAATCATCAGGTGCAAAGATGAGAGGAAACCAGAAACACAAATCTATAAAGTATCTTGATGGAGATTCAACAGTAAAGCTATACAAAAAGAAACTTTAGAAAGAAAATTATAATTTATGAAGCACATAAAACATATCTATATATGTGTAAATATGTATTTTACTGGATAGGGAATTATAGAAATATATTGTTATGTTAATTTTTAAGTCATCTCTAAACAGAAACCCAATTGATTCTGAAGTATGCAAAAACATATGTATAAGGTTGGCCCAGGAAGCTTTAAAAGGAAGGATAAGTAAATGATTCAGCAGATACTTCTGTTTGCTAAAAAAAAGTGCTTATCATCAAAATAATCTATTTAGGAGAAAAACAGTATTCATCCATGAAAATTAAGTGAGGTAGTATGTGTATGTATACATGAATGTATGTATGCATGCATGCATACATATAAATATGAAAACATTTATGGGATAACTTCTAACATACTGAGAAGTATATTGAATGAACAAAACAAATGTGCTAAGTGTTTACAATGACAACTCAAACTGAGGTGGGAATCCACATACTGTTGGGTGTCAAACTGTTCAAAACATACTAAGTCGCACAGGTGAAGGAGTTAACTTGATTTTAAAGCAGGGAAGGAGGCTATCCTGGGAGGCAATGAGCAAAGATGTGATGGAGTGCCATGTGTTGGGAGAACACAGCATAATGTCCTGTGGGCAGTGTGAAGGCTGAAGGGCTGAGACTCAGGACAGTTCTGGAAAAATGATAATGTTAGCCTTGCTCTCAAGTAAGTCATCTGTCCTCAGACACGCTATTACCTTAGAAAACAAGCCAGTGATTATCTAACAATAGTTTTGTTTTTATTTTAATAACAAAAAGTCTTTAAGGCATCACCCCACAATTTTCATAATTATTTCAAGTGGGAAAGTCACAATTTCAGGCAGTAAAAAAAGCATTATCTTACCTATGCTTAAAAAAATAACTCTGCCTGCAGTGTGGAAGACAGGAGGAAAATGTGTCCCTGTGGGTCCCAAAGTGGGCCACTGCACTGGCTCAGGGCATGAGAGAGTGCGAGCACCAGGCCAGCAAACATGAGAACAAAAGAACTTAGCGATCCTTTTGTTGAGGAAGAAAAAGGGAGGCACAGATACTAAGAAAGGGGTGGATAAAACTGTGTACAGAAAAGCAAGTGGCCAGCGCCTAGGCTCACTAGGCTAATCCTCCACCTTGCGGCGCTGGCACACCGGGTTCTAACCGGGTTCTAGTCCCGGTCGGGGCGCCGGATTCTGTCCCAGTTGCCCCTCTTCCAGGCCAGCTCTCTGCTGTGGCCAGGGAGTACAGTGGAGGATGGCCCAAGTGCTTGGGCCCTGCACCCCATGGGAGACCAGGAGAAGTACCTGGCTCCTGCCATCGGATCAGTGTGGTGCGCCAGCCGCGGTGGTCATTGGAGGGTGAACCAACAGCAAAGGAAGACCTTTCCCTCTGTCTCTCTCTCTCACTGTCTGCTCTGCCTGTCAAAAAAAAAAAAAAAAAAAAAAAAAAAAAAAAAAAGAAAAGAAAAGGAAGTGCACAGGCAGGTGTTGGGCACAGCAGTTAAGTCACTGCGTGTGATGATTGTTAGCCATACTGGGGTGCCCAGTTCAAGTCTTAGATCTCCCACTCATGATCCAATTTCCTGCTAGTGCACACCCTGGAAGGCAGCAGGAGATTGCTTGAGTATTCAGGTCTTTGCTACCTACTTGGAAGACTCAGACTGAGTTCCAATCCTTAGCTGCTGTGAGCATTTGGGAAGTAAACCAGCAGATGGAAAATCTTTCTCATTCTCTCCCCCTCACCATTCCCTGTCAAGCTCTTAAAATAGAAATAAATAAATAAAAGTTTTTAAAAATAAAGGAAGGACAGTTTAAGGTGTGGAGTTCCTAAGTTTAATTTGAGGTTTATTGAGTTTTGTGTTCCCATAGTGTGGGGAGCAACCCGGACTAGACTAAGTTACTGGAATTAAGACTTATTCTATGCATCTGCTCTCCCACAATATGGCGCTGGGAGAGGAGAAAACAGCTTCTACACAGCTGCCTCCAGTTCAACCAATAAACTGTAGGACCTGCTCCTGATTGGAGGAGAGCAGCGTACTCGGCGTGTGGGCAGCCGAGTTGGGATTGGCGGAGGAGGACTATAAAGGAGGAGAGAGACGGCATGCAACGGGAACATCTAAGGGGAACACCTGTGCAGCCCCCGAGAGAGCCGGCCAGCGGTGTGCCGCTCCCCCGCGGAAGTGGGGAATGTGGCAGGGGGAACCGCCCTTCCACGGAGGTGGAAGGGTCGGTAGCCAACCCGGGAAGAACCAGCAGCAAACCCGGGGAGGGCCGAGCAGACGAAAGAACAGCGCAGGGTCCTGTGTCGTTCCTCCACGAAGACGGGGAGCGACACATAGAGAAGTAGTGGTTCAAGGGTTTGTCTATAAAGCATGACTATGAAGCCCCAAGTGAGAATGAGCTCCTGTGACATCACAGGATGCACTGAGGAACCTCCCAAATACTCATTATTAGATATTTGGAAGACACGAAGGATTATGTAACTGATTTGCCCACCACTGAGTATGTAGTCAGTTGCCTTTCATTCTGGCCTCCATCCATAGAAAAACATAGCTTTCACATGGTCATAATCACAGTGTTTCCAGAATCTTCAGACCCTTTGCTATTAGAGTATTGAAGCTCTTTATGTCATCACATCACCTTGTCATTTTGAACTGCTGCATGTTATTACATGAGACACTGAGCTCTAACTTAGCCCTCCTCTCCCATTCAGAACTTCGGTTGTTTGTTTCGTCCTCAGATGTTCTTTGTATAAGAGGGTAGGCTATTTGATATTATCATTAACTCTGCTTAATATATATGACATTTTCCATCTTTTGCAAAAAGTAAATTTCTAGGAATATTAGGTCAAATAGTTTCACTATTCTTAAAGCCTAAAACCAAAGTTTGCAAGAGCAATCAAAATGGATGAAAGGGGAGCCGGCGCCGTGGCTCAATAGGCTAATCCTCCACCTTGCGGCGCCGGCACACCGGGTTCTAGTCCCGGTCGGGGCGCCGGATTCTGTCCCAGTTGCCCCTCTTCCAGGCCAGCTCTCTGCTATGGCCAGGGAGTGCAGTGGAGGATGGCCCAGGTGCTTGGGCCCTGCACCCCATGGGAGACCAGGAAAAGCACCTGGATCCTGGCTCCTGCCATCGGATCAGCGCGGTGCGCCGGCTGCAGCAGCGGCCATTGGAGGGTGAACCAACGGCAAAGGAAGACCTTTCTCTCTCTGTCTCTCTCTCTCACTGTCCACTCTGCCTATCAAAAAAAAAAAAAAAAAATGGATGAAAGGGGATGGTGCTGTGGCATAGCAGGTAAAACCACTGCCTGTAATGCCAGCATCCCATACAGGCACCGGTTTGAGTCCCAGTGGCTCCTCTTCCAATCCAGCTCTCTGCTGTGGCCTGGGAAATAAGTGGGTCCTTGAACCTACGTAGGAGATCCAGAAGAAGCTCCTGGGTCCTGGCTTTGGATCAGTGCAGCTCCGGCCATTGGGCTCATTTGGGGAGTGAACCAGTGGACAGAAGACCTCTCTCTCTCTGCTGCTGCTGCTGCTGCTGCTGCCGCCGCCTCTAATTCTGCCCTTCAAATAAGTAAATAAATCTTTTTAAAAAATGGATGGAAATCAACGCTTTATTGTCAATGCCATCTTTTCATTATTCATCCAGCAAACATTTACCACTCCCTTCAAATCCATGAGCTAGCCCATCATTGCATTATTACGCCATATGTTTTTTAAAGATTTATTTATTTATTTGAAAGGCAGAGTTACAATGGGTGGGGGTGAGGAAGAGAGAGTGACTGGTATCTTCCATCCACTGGTTCACTCCCCAAATGGCTGCAATGGCCAGAGCTGGGACAGGCTAAAACCAGAGCCTGGAATTCAATGTGGGTTTCCCATATAGTTCCCAGGGGGCCCAATCACTTTGCTATCTTCTGCTACTTTCCCAGGCACATTATTAGCATGGCGCTGAATTGGAACTTGGGCCTGGGATATTAGCATCACAGGCAGCAGCTTAACCCCTACTATGCCACATTTTGCTAATGAATTTATAGTTGACTTTTTTAAAAAAAAATAATTACTTATCTGAAAGGCAAAGTATGGAGGGAGAGAGGGAGGGAGGGAGAGAGAGTGACAGACAGACAGACACGTATCGTCCATTCAGTGGTTTACTCCCCCAAATAGCTGCAACAGCAACAGCTAGATCTAGAACCAGAGCCCAGAACTGGATGGCAGGAGTCCAAGCACTGGGCCATCTTCTGCTGCTTTCCCAGGCCTAGAAAAAAAAAATCTAGATTGGAAACAGAAGAGCCAGTACCTAAATCAGCACTCCAACATGAGATGTATGTGTCACAAGCAGTACTTTCGCTCACTACACCAAAATGTTGGTCCCACATGTTCCTTTAAGCTGTTAATTCTTTGCCTCTGAATATGTAAGTTCCTAATTTTCTCAGTATTTTACCCTCTTCAAAGCCTCAGGTTATTGCTTCTATTTTACTTCCTGTTACTTGTGGCAAGACGATTGCCCTTTGCCAATGTGTGCTGCTTCCCATCTTTCCTGCCTAATTAAGTATTTTTCAAACACATCCTTCCTATCAGCCTCTCTCTCTTCTCTCAGCACCTTTCCCTCCCTCAAAAATCTGCCTGTTCCCCAAGCCCTGATGCCAATGCAATTTTCTTATTTATTCTTCACCCTGGACTTGAAGGAGGTGACTGCATTATCTCTACCTTTTAACATTGCCCTCCAGCCTATTAGTCCTTAGAATGACGCATTTTCTACCCCTGGCCCCAGTCTTATTCTTTTCTTCATGAGGCGGTGCTTCAAGTCTATAAAAACTCATTTCCCAGGCCCTCGTCTTAGTTCTAATATGATAACTTTAGCATTGATTCAATAGTACAGATATGACATGTTGCAAATAAACAGCAGTCACTTCCATCAAAGCTTGAAGATTCGTTATGATGGATATATTCAGACACACCGGTCTCTTTTAGAAAATGCAATTTTATGGAAAAATACAAGATAATTGGTCTTTAGCTCTTGCAATAAACTTAGATAGCACCTGCCATGTTTAAATTAATACAGTGCTTCTCCCTGTTAGATCAGTCCTCATGATTAAGTCAATCATGTGAAAAGATTCCGACATTGCCCATGTGCGCTTAGATTAGAAACTGGTTTTTTTTTTTTTTTTGATGTAGGTATTTTTAATGATGTGATACTTGCCCATCTACTAAGAAAAGGAAATTGAAAGTCCTTTATTCAGCCATATATCCTGTCTGTTCTTATCTCTCAGCCTCAGCTTTTGCTTCACATTGTGCCTCATAGGTGGCAGGTTTTATTGGGCCCTAGAAGATTCTCCAAAGCAGTGACCGAGTATTTGAAGCCTCTGTGTGAGCGCTGGGTCTGCGTCCCAGAGATCACATACACATCACTCTCGAGGATTTATTCCCTTCCCATTGTCCCCATTTCCTCTGACTCTGGCTGCCACAGTGCAGATCAAGGAAACTTAGAGAACAGCTTTGCTCCTTTTAATCTCTCTTAAACCAGCAGCTAGAAGGAATCAGACTCACATGGCTGGAACAGCAGAATGTAAAGTGCTAAGGCTGGCATTTCAATCAGCCCTCCCACTTCCACAGAAAGCCTGGCTAATGAGTGAAGAGGTTCCTTCCAGGGGACAAATTAAAGTTCAGGGCATCTACCTGCATGGAAGCCTTTGCTGACCCAGACTCACACCTTACCAAAGACCTCTTCACTAAAAGAAGAAGGGGTTCCTGCTACCGGTCACAGCCAGGGATGATCCAATTTCCATAACCTACCCATTTATTAGCTGGTCTTCTAACATGTGTCCAAAGTTGTACTATAATGAGAATATTCTTCAGAGAGTCAAAAACGTTTGAGAGAAACCTAGAAACAACAGGGCTCAAAGACCCACTGTGTTACCATGAGGAAATCGCATCCACAGATGGCAGCATCGTCGTCAAGCATGCCTGTGTGATGCTGGCGACGGCTGCCCAGCAGAGCTGCGGGATGGCACAGATGTGATCAGCTCATGAGTCACTTTTGGGGGATGGCGGTGGCATGTGGATCCCTGTGATATCTGACCCCATGCTGATATAAAAAACCACATGTCAGAAGAGAGGAGAGAGAATCTTGGAGCCACGTTTGCATCCCTATTTACAAGTACTGAGACCCTATGTGGTTACAGAATTTGTCCAAGGTCATAGTTGATAAGTTGAAGAACTAAATTAAACTCCTATCTCCTGTCTACAGTTAGTAACCTCCTTTCCATATTCTTTCTGCTGCCTCTCAAGTAGGGGCCTAAGAAAAAAAATGCTTATTGACCAAGTTTGTCCTATTTCAATTTTTGAAATTTATTTTTTCTTTTGAATTGGTAAATTACAATTGCACATAATTATGGGAGATGAATGTGATGTTCTAACATATGCATAAAATGTAGAATGATTGAATACGACTGATTTAACATATCTATCACTTTTCATATTTAATATCTTTATGGTGAAAACTTCTGAAGCATACTTTTCACAATTTTGAAATGCACAATATGCTCTGGTTAATGATAGGCACCATCTTGTAGGACAGATCTCAAAAAATGCATTCTTCCTATCAAACTAAAGCTTTATACCCTTTGACCATCACCTCTCCCTTCTGCCCTTCACAACTCTAAGTCTCTGGTCAGTACTCATTTATTCTCCTCAGAGGTGGGAAACTTTTTCTCTTCCAAGACCCATGAGTATATTTATAACATCATTCATGGGCCATATAAAATTACCAACTAAGAAACTAGCCTGCTAAAAGTTTATTGAATTTTCAGTCTCACTTTGGCTGCCTGGGCAGAGTCAGACCAAGTGATTCCGTGAGCCTCATATGGTCCATGGGCTGGATGTTCCCCACCACTGCTTCAATGAATTCAGCTATTTTTGAGTGCATATATTTGTGAGTTCATCAATCCACTTACACGCCATCATTTAAGGATGCTATTTTAGTAGTAAGATTCACCATGGGGCAATTTTAAGGTATATGTGTGTGAGAGAGATAAACAGAGACAGAGAGACAGAGGGAAACAGAGACAGAGAGTGAGGGAAAGGGAGAGGGAGGAGATTGTGGAGATGTGACAAGACATGGGTTCTGAGTAGCGGGCAGAAGTCTGATCACCTATTTAAGCTCTGTTGAATCAGTATTTGTTCTCCATGTATATGCTTTATTGGATACAAAATGATTTGAAGCTCTGTATTTGGGTACATAAAATAACAAACCATATAGAAAAGAGTTCTGTTACGATTCATTAATCTTTGTCCACCAGGAAGAGAAGAAGGCAAAGAGAAGTGAAAATAAAGCTACAGCTCAATCACTACAGAATTTAAGCTAAAACAGGGAGCTCCATACTCTCTGGAAAGGATGGACCAAAGCTCTGTCCCATTTTCCCCCAGACGCTAAAGTCTCCATGATAGGAGAAGCAAGCTGAAGGCTTGCTCAGTCTCAACAACATAAAGCTGAAAATACACAACACTCCTTGCTCTGATGCCTGAAAGCTTGGGAGGCAAGAAACAAGGCCGGCCTGGAAGGGGTATGCTACACCCTGAATGGGATCCCATGAAAAGCACTACACAGCAGAAAAGACAGAAATAATGGCTATTTCATCATCTCCACTCTGAAGCGCCAGTTCTTTAGACTCTTGTGACATTCATGAATGATGCAGGAGGAGCCCATGATGAATGCAGCGCAATCCCCTGCGACAGATACTTCCAGGGAATTTACGCCCCCTCCCCCCAGGACCAAAGGGCTCCCGGGCTCAGTTACCATTTGTTCTGGGAGAGAATTTACAGTCTCACCAGCAACTCCTTTTAGCCTACTCAATAAAGTGCTTATTTTGATATACTGACTGTGATTGTTCAAGAACAACTGTATCCTTGGAAGTTCATGTGCTGTGAGCGGTTTAGCTGGCTCACTTTTCTGCACTTCATGAGCTTCTGTCATTTCCACATTGTACAACTGAGAGGGCCTGTGTGCAAGCTTCCAAATCACGTCTACCTCTTTAGCGTGAGATATACTCATATATTACATAGACATATACGTGTGTGTGTGTGTGTGTATATATATATATATGTGTGTGTGTGTGTATAGGGATCAAGGCCCTTAAAAAAGTTTGTGAAAAAAACAGAATTCGAAAAATGATTGACTTTGGTACCAAAAAATCCATGTACCCTTTTTTCATTTCTTATGCATTTTCAATAGCATTGTAAAGATCCCTTGTAGGCAAGGATTTCAAAATTTTTTTTGCACCAAATAAATCAGTTTTTAAAGTCCCCACCAATATGTGTACATGAATATACATACAAGGAGTCTTTATTAAGTACATGGAAGGTGCACAATATCTTTTAATTTCACTGTCCATGACCTTTTGAAGTTCTGTTGATGCGAGTAACTGTGTGTACATGTACACACATTCACACACACACATGCTCTCTATAATGGCTAAAGCTCAAATGTTGTTTGGGATCTCTGTGAGCCGGAGAATCCTTCAGTGTATAGTTATGCACACTGTTAAGTATATAATAATACATTGTATTCTGTATTCTTTGCTCAGGGACAATCTCCTTATTAACAGTAACTTTGGTGGTACAGTCACAAATATTTATTAACTTTTTATAATATGCTGGGAACTCTTCTGGGTGCAGGAGACACAAGAAACACAACAAAATCATTTTCTTAACAGAGATAGCACTCCAGTTATGACCAACAACATGCAAATAGACACCTTTTTAAATATATTTCCAGGGATTTATAAATGCTTATAAAACATGATCTGCAGATAGAGGTGTTGCAGAAGGATTGTTTCAAATAGTACCGGCAGGGTAGGGTGTTCTGAAGTGGTGCTGATATACTCTCCTGAGTGTAGAGAGAGAGAGAGAGAGAGAGAGAGAGAGAGAGCATCATTTCCCTTCTAAGGGAAGCGGGTCCAGGGCAGAGACAACCAGGACAAAAGGCTGACATCAGAAGTGTGCCTGGAGGTGCAGGCATTTAGCAAGAGCTTAAGATGTCTTTATCCCATATCACAGTTCCTGGATTCAAGTGCTGGTTCTGAGTTCAATTCCAGCCTCCTGCTAACAACATCCTGGGAGGTTGTAGTGATGGTGCAAATACTTGGGTTCCTACAGTCACGTGGGAAATATGGACAGGGTTCCTGGCTCCTGCCTTCAGAGTGGCCCAGCCCTTAGCTTTTGCCATCAGCTGGAGAGAGGAGCAGAGGAAATGAGCACTCCCTATATGTATCTTCTTCTCCCTCCCTATCTCTTTATCTCTTTCTCAATCTCTCTGTGTATCACTCTTTCCCCATTCCCCACTCCAAATTAAGAAACAATCAACCAATAAAAAGGTTACCAAATAGAAATGTGTTGGCTTGGCTGAGGGGCAGAAAGGAAGCCAGTATGTCTGAAGTGGAGAATGCAAGGGAGAGTGTGGGGAAACCAGTGATTGCAGAAGTCGAGAGAGGCCAAATTAGGAGAAGTAGTTCCTAAGAGTCCAGTCCCTGTCTGATTGCACCTTGACATGATTGCACAGCTTTCTAAGTAGCTCTGCTCTTGACACTCGAAGCAAAACCTTGAGAGGAATGAATCCAGCATGGAGAAAGCCTGGGTGTGATCGTGTAAGGAACAAATGAATGAGCTCAGAATATTTCAACAGAGGTTCTAGGGCGCCCACAGTTGCCATCTTCAAACACACTGAGGGTAGCACGTAGGAGAAGGCAGTACTTGGACCAAAGGAGAAGCCCGGGGCTCAAGAGCAGAGGTCGAATGTGTGAAACCATTTTCAAGAGCCAGTCTATGAGAGAATGGAGCCTACGCAAAGCAGAGTCCGAGTGTCTTCACCAGAGGCAAGCTCGCCGCTCAGCGATGATGGCA
The DNA here is from genome assembly GCF_964237555.1 of Oryctolagus cuniculus. Lineage (NCBI taxonomy): Eukaryota > Metazoa > Chordata > Mammalia > Lagomorpha > Leporidae > Oryctolagus > Oryctolagus cuniculus. The sequence continues at coordinate 25,233,987 of NC_091451.1, read as the reverse complement.
CATCCCTTCTAGACGGCTTGAAAGGGAAGGAACGATATGTGACAGTAGAACCACTGCACCCTGCTGCAGCAGACATGTCTGTCTCCATTCATCATCATGCTTGCCTTCGTTTAAAAGAAGTCATTTTCCCTTTTTAGCAAGTTTATGCTACATTTTTGTTGAGAAAATAAGTAGCCATTTTGGCAAACAGGAACATTCGACAAAACCCTATTTTTCCTACAAACACTTCCGCACACTTGGCTGAGACATCCCTATGGGTTTATCCTCAAGGATGTATTTTGATAGACAGTTTGCCATCTAGGAACACCCCAACAATCAAATCATCCATTTAAAAATATTACTTCAGTCACTGAGAGCACAGTCATCTATACCTCATTCTTATTATGAACACACCAGGAAAACTGATGGAGAGACAGCAGGCTAAAAACCCTTCCAAGTCTTGGGGAACTGGCGAAATCATTTCCTCACTACTGATGTTCATGATGTCTGGGATTTTCTTTCTTAATGGAACTTAATTCCAAAGCAACAACAGCATCAAAGGTTAGAACCCACAGGTAAAAGGATGACTTAAAAAATTGTACTTTAAAAGGATCTTATTTTTTCTGCTTACTTATTATTTATATACAAGGTATTGGGGGGGCTTCCATCTGTTGTTGCTATCCAATAGGTATTAAATTCCAATTATGGGGACCGGCATTGTGGCAAAGCAGGTAAAGCCACCGCCTGAAGTCCTAACATCCCATATGGGCACCGGTTCGAGTCCAGGCTGCTCCAATTCTAATCCAGCTCTCTGCTACGCCCTGGGAAAGCAGTAGAAGATGGTCCAAGTCCTTTGGCCCCTGAACCTGTGTGGGAGACCTGGAAGAAGCTCCTGGCTCCTGGCTTCAGATTGGCTGAGCTAAGGCTGTTGTGGTTGTGGTCATTTGGGGAGTGAAGCAGCAGATGGAAGACCTCTCTCTCTCTCTCTCTCTCTCTCTGCCTCTGCCTCTCTGTAACTCTGCCTTTCAAATAAATAAATAAATAAATATTTTTTAAAAGTTCCAATTATACAAGATGGATCAGTTCTAGAGATTTTCTGTGTAGTAAAGTGCTTATACTTCAGCACACTATAATGGACACTTAAAAATTGGCTCCGGGTGTAGATTTCACATGAAATACTTACTATAATAAGAACTTATTTTCAGGAAAAGAAATGCTCACTTATACACAGGAATTCATTATAATGAAGCTTCTTTAAAGTACCTAAAGGAAAGTATTTACTTAGTAGTTTTGGGAACAGGAAAAAGGAAAAAAGTGTAAAAAGGGAAAGAAGGGAGGGAGGGAGGAGTTTATAGGTGACTTAGAAGAATCAGAAAATAATTCATCTGCTGTATTCTGCCTAAAATATAGCTTAGTTTATAATGTTTTGCAGGATACATTTCTATACACTTACAAGGCTAAAGAGAAGCAACAAAGATAGGAAAGGAATGAAACAAATAGAACAAATATGGAAAAGTTTCAGAAATCTCACTTTCTAGGAAAGCAAGCCAGAAAGTAAATTATTGTTGGAAAAGATGAAATGTTTTTGTTGAAAGAAGACTTTCATAAAAAAGATGGTACAACACATGGAGACAAAAGAGTGAAAACCAACAGACAGACTGGAAGCACACAAGTAAGTATTTCTTGATCATAGGGTGTTAAAAAAAAAAAAAAACAGTAACAGAATCAAAATGGTAATTAGTTACAGAGGGAACCCCATAGATCCCCAAACAAGCCAAACGCCTAACATTTCACCCAGTCATTCTCCATCACATAAACTTGGTATTTTCTTCCTGGTTATTGGTTTTTATCTGTCTCTCCTCAGTATACTGAAAGCTCAGTAATGACAGAAAGCCATGTCACTCATGGCTCTAGGACATTGCCCGGCACATAGTAAACTTTGGTTTGATATTGCTGAATCAATAGATCGATCTTTAAGGAGGGCTGTTCCTAAAAAAGAAGTGTAGATAAGATTATCTCTCGCCACATACTGGCCATTAATTTGTACCACTCCCCTGCTTACAATTTTCTTCCGTGGCCTCAGAAGGAAACCAAACTCCCTTAAATGGCCCCAAAGCCCTCACATGATCTGGTTCTACCAACTTCTCCAACTTCAGCTGGAGCTACTGCCCTCTGTTCACTGCACTCCCGACACTGGTACTTCTCTTCTCCTAACAGATAAACACCACTGTGGCTTTGGAATGGTTGCACTTGCTCTCCCCTCTGGCTCCAGATCTTTGCATGGCTGGTTCCTTTTTCTCAGCCAGGCAAAGGATAACCTTCCAAGAAGGCATCTTTGACCACACATCCAAAGACAACAACTTCCCCCATCCCCGGGAGTCATTCTCTATCCCAAAGGTGGTACCATTTTCTTTCAAGCAGTTACCACATCTTTTCCTTCCCCTTCTGCTAGAACACCAGCTCCTGAGAACAGGTGTCTGATATGCTCAAGAGCAGACCAATACCTGACCCAGTGCACGTATGCAACAATAATTTGGGAAAAGCTAAATGCATCTCTAAGAAAAATGCTGTTGAAAAATAAAAGTCAGTGATTTCCCAAAGTCCCTCCATCATTTCTAGCTATCACTGCTATATATTAATTAGCAGTACTTTGCTTCCTGTTAAATGCTTTCTACATTCTCCCTCATATTTGTGTCTTTATTTGATGCATTTTAAAATGGGAATGATACTGGAGGTTCCCCCTGCTTTACACCCCTCCAGACACTCTGATTTTTGTCCTCCTCTCTTCCCTTCCCTCCCTTCCTCTTTCTTCTCCTCCTCGTTCCTCTCTTCTCCTTGCCCTGGTTTGTCTGTTATTGGAAAAATTAATTCATGGACACAAAATCATATTGAAATTATTCAAGGGGACAAGCACCACAATCCCAAAGCAGCAATGTGGCTATTTTTAACCTAATGAGTCATTCAAGGGAAATTTCTATCAATGTTTTCTCCACCTAATAGAATGCCAAAAAGGGATCCCTCAAAAGACAAGGGAGAGATGTTACAATTTAGATAAGACTGTTTGGAAACAGCACTCTCTCCAAAGTTGTAGCAAGAAAAGAGTAAACTTTAATGCAAAAAACACTCAGACCAACAATTCACACAGGTATTTTTGAGAGGAGATGGATAAATAAACTTTGAAAATCCTTTTCTTTTCTTTTTCTCTGCTGTAAATGCAA
>NC_091451.1:25081084-25230590 GCF_964237555.1 Oryctolagus cuniculus | reverse complement strand
CCCCAGGGTGCCAGCGCTGCAAGGCAGAGGATTAGCCTAGTGAGCCGTGGCACCGGCCTCTACTTTATAATTTTAAATATGTTAGATTGTGAGACTGTTGGTTTTAGACTCTACCAGTATTTCAGTTTCATCCTTACTGTTGGCTGGATTATAACAAAAGCTAATTTCCCTCATCTCTAATTGGTGCCACTCATTTCCCAACTTCTATTCATCCTACAAGATATAGTACTGGTTTCAACTTCTCATTGAACAATCTCAATCCATTCAATCAGTCATTTGGCCAACATTTATTAGACATCCAATATCCCTTATTTAGACCTACTGTGGACTACATCTAATATAGGTGTTGGAGAATAGGGAAATAAAAGAAAAACAAAAACAAAAATTTACTTTACCCTTTCCAATCCACCCAACTCATCGCATTCTAGTCTTTTGTCCTTACGCATGGAGTAGGAGTTCTATAAATATTATAGAAGAAAGGAACTTAACAGACACATTTCATTCTTTCCTCATCTGTACAGCGAGGAAGTCAAGTATATGAACTCCGAGGATCTCGACTGCTCTACCACCATAGGCTGTAAATGATTTTCTGTCATCTACTGTATTTGTACTAAAGATAACTTTGACTAGTTGACAAGCCGAGGCTGGAATGCATTAACTATTGTGAAGCTGTCTGTAAGCTCTTTGAAGTGGAAATTCTACACACAAGGCCAGAGGATGCTAGCAAGCCACAGATGCTGCTTTTGGCCTCACCTGCTCATTTCTCTCAGCACCGGGAGGATTGCCATTAACACGAAACTTCACTGAGAAGTGCAGATCAGGTACTTGCCTCCCTCCTCCTCCCAGGGCAGACACTGCTCACATGGAACAGTCGAAAAGCTAGAGAATTCCTGCTCACTTACAATGGTCAACCAGAGGATGAAATGAAGAAGGAAAAAAAGCAAGTCTGTATTTACAGGACTCCACAATAACAGGATAAAAAAAAAAAAAAGGGAAAATCAGCAAACCAGACTTTGTTATATAGACCAAACCACCATGTCTTTGCTTTCCACTGAAGTTTGATACAAGATGGAAAATGTCTGCTTCTTGTGAAAAAACAAATAACAAACAAACAAAACAAAAACAAGAAAACACCAGGGTTTAGCTCTCCTCCTTTCGTGACATGTATCACTGGCTGAGCATCTTCCCCCAGTTGCCAACCAGGTCCTGTCCCTGATGTGCAGCAGCAACTGCATTTTCTCTAAATAATCAAGGTTCCAGAAAAACTCAATTCTGCCCCCTTGGTCCAGTAGCAAGAGGAGCCCAAAATAGCCAGGTGATGAATTTAGCATCCAGCTCAGGGCAACCATTATTATTATTATGAGTCCTGGTGGAAGCAATTCTTTTTGATAAATCATACTCACACATTCCTCATGAACAATACATAAAGAATTTTAGCTTGGTTTCTTGTCTCCAAATTAAAACAAACTTGACTCCATTTTTCTAAGACTCTGCTTGTAGTCTCCAACAGACAGGGCTTGTGAAAAACACTAGACAGGGTTACCTAAGTATGTAACAACAATGAAAAGTGCTTAGGTCATCATAAGTGCTCTGTGAGTATCGTCTATTTTTATTAGGATAAATATCATCGTCTCACTGTCTTGTCCCTTTTGTTAGTCATTATACAGGGAATTTTTAAATCAACAGAAATAAACTATTGGAGTAGCTACCATTTCCTTCTTTACACTTACCTAGAAAGAGGAGAAGTGAGGAGTAAGTTAAGTGAGAGAAAATGAGATACAGTAATAGATTAAGAGTGCATGGGCTGAAACAAACCAGGTATCCTGGATTTGGAGAAGCAGGAGAATAATTTTCCATAAACATTCCATTCATGTCAACTACTATTCAAGAGGACATTTTGAGTTTTGCTTTGGCTGAAGGTTTCTGTGTGCTCTTTATCATATGCACAGTCTCCTGCCATATGATTTGCTTTGATGTTCTCCGTAAGACTTCCTATTAGTCCAGGGATATCCTTTCAGCGTTTACTGCTGTTTATTTTCTTTGGAATTTTTGTACTGGAAGTAGAAGATCAGGAGAAACAAATTCCAGAGAGATCCATTCTTTCTGCTAACTTCTCAAGTGTAGGGTTTCTATAAAAGAGCTTGGCTGTTGATTCGAAACCCATGAGGTTATTTTAAAAGGCATTTGCTAACAAGGAAAATTTTGAAACCTATAAGCCATAACCACATTAATTCAGTACTGATCGTAGTGACTGATTACTTTTGGAATACAATTGTCCTTGCCACATTGGTCAGTTATGAGAGTTGTTGGGTTAACCGAAGCATTTCTTCCAGGTCAGATCATTTCCTTATGCTACTTGATCCCATATCAAGGTCACCATATACTAAATTTGTCTCCAAATAGCATATGGATTCAGCAACCTATTACCCTGGAGTCTCATGTATCTATTAATAAAGAATTAGAGCCATCGAAGCTAGCACACCATATGGTGCCTAATTTACCCAGTAAATAAATTACTGTAAATATTCATAAAGAGTACTTCTGCCAATGATGTTCCTTTCCAGAATTTTTTAAAGAAATATTTAAAAGCAGTCATATTTAAAATCAGGATCTTTGTTTCAGAGCAAGTTTTAACTATGTTACAATTAAAATAAAGACATATTTACTAAGAACATTTTATGCATTGGCCATTAGTTTAAGTTCTGGAGTTACAAATATTTATGAAATCTGGACACCATAGCTCTATAACATGGGTGGGGGCTCTGCAACTCATCAGTAAGGATATCATAACCATAAAAACACCATGACAACACTATCCAGTGGATATCAGCAGCTTTATTTTAGAGATGAGGTCACTGAGGCAGAGATGGTGAGTGGCTTTTAGAAAGTCACACAGCTAAAGTGAGGCCCAACTAGAATTCAAATCAATCTCTGCTTCAGTCTAGTTCACAAATTCCTCATGGTTACAAACTACTTGTTGTCCAGACTGTAAGCTTCAAAAAGTGCAAAGGTTAAAACCAACTACTTCTTGCCCAATAACCCTTACTCCTCTGCTAGGCTGATGCTCAAATGATATTTTTTGAAAGGTTTGTTTTCAGCAACCAACGCACAGATCATTTCTCTAAGGAACAGTGAACTTTGCTGGGCTCAATACTTGCTTTGTACAATTTCTACTGCTCTATTTTCTAACCTTATACAAACAGCATACATCATTCCTGAACCAGCATGAGAGTTTTCAAACTAAAGCTAATCTCACAGCATTGATGAACTGTAAGGGATTACTATTACTGATGATCTATTGATTACTGAGTGATACCTATTTGCACAGATATAGTTAAGTGGCTTATAACATTAAAATCCATCTTACAAGAATACAGGTAAACTAGGAAGAAAATGTAGAAATAACTACAATTTGTCTTTAGCGTTTTCACATGAGTGGCCAGAATAAGAAAATGATTCCCTGAGATATAATATTGAGTTAAAAAGAGACTTAAATCCTTGACTAAATATTTACTTAGTTATCTTTCTTTAAATAAAATGGTCAGGGGTTGTCGTGGCATAGCCACCACCTGTGACACTGGCATCCCATATGTGTGCCTGTTTTCCCCTCTGCTGCTCCAGTTCCAATCCAGCTCCCTGCTGGTGTGCCTGGAAAGGCAGTGGAGGTGGCTCAAGTCCCTGGGCCCCTGTAACCACATAGGAGACTCAGAGGAGGCTCCTGGCTCCTGGCTTTGATCTGTCCCAGCCCTGGCCATTGCAATCATTTGGGGAGTGAACCAGTAGATAGAAGATGTCTCTGTCTCTCCTCTCTCTGTAGCTCTGCTTTTCAGTAAATAAAATGAATCTTAATAAACAAATAAAATATACAAATGATGCTTGGCTAGTAGCATCTCAAGAGACTGAAGAAGCAAAACATAGTTTTTGGTTTTGATTTTCTTCAAGAAATACTTGGCTCAATGCAAACAAATTTCATCAATGGTCCTGAAGCAATGACACTGTAATATGAGACATTGTATAGGCAAGGCATGACAGTGCAGTGGTCACTTGGAAATCAATGGCTCTGCTTGCCATTTTTAATTCCTAGGACTCATAATTTTTTGTATGTATATATAAAATTTTAATAAATTATTAATAAAGTATAAATGTTTAATTTCTACTAAGACACCATAACTCAAAGATCCGTGAATAGAGTAATCACACAGTTGGTGGTATGTGCAGTTTATATGGCAACCACAACATCAGTTGGACCATCCTTTCACACACATGTCTACATGTGCTTTCTATACACAACACCCTGTATAAAAACTCTGCTTTGTAGGGGGCATACAGTGCTGCATGTCTCAGTAGTTTGTAGAATGAAATCTGAGGATTCACAAAAGTAGCCACAATGCATCTTGCAGAGAAAATAACAGCATGAAAGCAAGTGGGAAATGCCATTCTATTTATTTCAAAACCTTGCTTAAATGTATTGTACACCACTCCTGCCAAACATTAGGGTAGAAACTGTATGGAAAAGGCTTAATCCACAATAGAGAACAAATTGCAACACACACTGCACTTCTGGGGTGACCAGTTGGGCACAAGTGAAGTAAAGCACCAGGCTCTTATTCTGAGGCTCTATGGTGTCCATCTTTATTATCTTAGTCACTTTGATTCTCTCTAGGTGGATGCAGGCAGCATAAGAAAAGTTTTTTCAACAACGCTCTTTCATATTCTCTGTTCAAATTCCAGCTTTCATTTCACATTCCATTACAATTTAAAGAAAAATAATTTTTTTAAAAAATAACTTTTAAGGTAAAAACCACTGGTAGAAAACTCAAAGCTCTCATTATATTTTTCCATCCAGTTAATTGGTTATGAAACTCCCAGAAATAGTAACAGATGTTATAAAATGCTTACTTGAGAAAGCTAGACTGAACTCCTCATAGGGAGACCAACATCCATGACAGAAAATCCATACATTAATAAAGAGGGCTTTTTAGTAGTTATTTCTTTAACGGGAATCATTTCTAAAGTCATCTTTATGAAGCATTTACCAAGCATCATTCAGTAGATAAAGTATATTCTTTGTCTGGGAGAAGGTATTCAAGTGGTTCATGAAGTCTATGCATAAATTTTTCATGGTATATACTTCTTCGTTTATAAAAATATTTAATTTTTAAAATGTATTTGAAAAGAGGGGAGGGGTAATCTTCCATCTGTTGCTTCACTCCTCAAATGCTGGCAACAGCCAAGGCCAGGACAGGCTGAAGCCTAGAGGCAGAAACTCAATTCATAATCTTCCATGTGCATAGCAGGAGCCCAGCTACCTGAGCCATCCTCTACTAGCTCCCAAGTGCACATTAGCAGGAAGGTGGAATTGAAAGCAAAGGCAGGACTCAAATTCAGGGATTCTGATTTGAGATGCAAATATATCAACTGGTGTTTCTATTACTTGGCCAAACATCCACCCCCAACATAGGCATTTTTAATGAACTTTTTGAAGCCACCTTGTACTTATACCAATCGGAGTAACTTTTTCAAATCCTAATCACACTTTTATTTAAAAAGCTATAAAGGATAGACAGATAATAGGTTAGGTGAAGTCCAAAGTGTAAGGGCTAAGATAAGAATACAAAAGCAAATGCTTTGAAATTGGCAAGCTTTTACACACTAAACACACAAGAAAATGCAAGGGAAGGCTGTTGAGGCTGAGGGATACACACACACACACACACACACACTGATGGCCCGAAAGGAAACAGAGACTGAGGCAGAGGATCAATATTATTTGGTACAGATACAAAGATACTTAATCCAAAATTGGAAAAGATGGATCTTTAAGAAAACGTAAATCTAAAATCCTATGTCACAAGGTGGGAGTTTGGTGAAGTGGTTAAAGTATTAGTTGGGATGCCCACACCACATACTGCAGTGCTGGGATTTGATTCCTAACTCTGCTCCTGATTCCAGTTTCTTGCTAATATGTATCCAGGGAGGCAACAGATGACGGCTCAAGTTATTGGATTCCTGCCACCTAGGTGGTATACCAATATAGTGCTCCCAGCTATTGGTTCAGCCTAGTCCTGGATGGGGCAGGTATCCTGGAAGTGGACCAGCAGAGGGGAGTTCTCTGTTTTCTCTGCCTCTCTGTCCATCTCTGTGCATTTCCATAAACTTGATAATTAAATGTTAAAAAATATTGTTATAAAGACAGTTAAATTTAAGTAAATAAAATCTTATTTATGTGAGGCCAGCATGATTCAAAGGGGCCCAGTTAATTCTCCTGAATATCTTAGATAGTATGGAGACTCGGTTTTCCTGCTTCCAATATAACCAACTTCCCATTTCTCTCAGTTGCCAGCACAACTGGCAAATGCTCAAATCACTGCAAGACTGCACGAGGATAGGCTACCTCGGGTTATGTGTGTGGTGCAACAGCCGCTCCATGTTCAGGAGCACAGATCTGCTCTCTGCAGAGTGGTTTCTGTCAGAGCCCCTTCAGTGGTTATCCCTTGTCTAAGGCCCTAGAGATTGCTGTGATCATAACAACATGGTGTTTTATCAACCTGACATGACCACATTCGTTACCCGAGAAGACACTGCAGCAAGGACAATGCAAATCCAGTTTTTGAGAATGTCTGGGTATTTCAGCCGAAGGTTTAATCGGTTCTTAGATGAAACTCTGTTGCAGAAAGTAGCACATTTCAGGAGGAACATGAGGATCCTCAGCACTTGTGAAATAGCCTGGGGGAAAACTACGAGCTATTCATGCTATTCACCAGAATGAAAATTGAGTTTCTGAAGCAGAGACAAAGATATTTCTTCGAGTGTCACAATTCCTGCAGACGACTGGTCTAGACAGCAGCACTGAGGTCTAACACTCCGCAAACGGCAAGGGCGTACAAGCCACACTCAGGGAGCGGAAGGGCAAGGGGGCAGGAGCAGAGATGGAAGAGGAGGCAGGTGAGAGAGACACGGGATGAGACCTCCCTGGGTAGTGCAGAGGCAGATTCTGAAGGGTTTTCTGTATTTGTTAAACTACATGAATTATTATCCAAGAGAGATGAGAAGCACTGAGAGTTTTACACAGGGGGAGATGCAATCAAGGCTGCAACCTAGCAAGTCTAAATTGGCAACTTTAAGTACCAACAGAGAAGATCCTGGGAAGAGACAATGGGTAGTTAAAGGGGGAAGCAGTAAAGCCTGGGAACTAGATAATTGACCAGGCTGAGGCAGTTTCTGAAGGGAAAGCAAGGAATCTGAGGAAATAATATTTCGTTGGCAGAGCAGGGAGGCTTTGACCCAATTAGAATTTAATAGCAACAATTGCAGTAGTAACTACGGACCTCACTGTTGTGTAAAGGATCCACTCTAAGCAATCTAGACTGCCTTGCAATTCTCCTTTCTCAAGAAAGCTGTCTATAAAATTGAACAGCTTATGTGCTTTTTCCAAGGAAATCAAGATAATTCACAGATACTTTGTACATGAAAACATCCTAGCCATTCAGAATGGGGTGTTTGGAAAAGAAAAAGAAGAATTCATTCCTAGGGCTGGCAACCCATATGGGCGCTGTTTCGAGTCCCAGCTGTTCCAGTTCCAACCCAGCTGTCTGATATGGCCTGGGAAAGCAGCAGAAGATTGACCAAGTCTTTGGACCCTTGCACCTGCGTGGGAGACCAGGAAGAAGCTCCTGGCTCTTGGCTTTGGATTAGCCCAGCTCTGGCCATTGCAGCCATCTGGAGAGTGAACCAGTGGATGAAAGACCTCTCAATCTCTCTCTGCCTCTGCCTCTCTTTAACTCTGCCTTTCAAATAAAATAAAATAAAATCTTTTAGAAAAAAAAGAGTTTGTTCCTGAAATAGAAGCAAGCCAGTGGCATGCAGCTTGGGGAATAGTCTGAAATAGTTAAAAACAGCACAGGAATGATTACAATTGGAAAACATATCTATGAGCCTCTACATGGCAATGCTCCTTCTTTATTACAACTTTCAGAATATCCCTGTGGGTCACTGAAGATAGAGCCCAACGCATTTAAAGATTAGAAAGGAAACGTGTTTTAGAAATCAAGAGAAAGGAAGAGAGGATGGAAGGGGGAGGGGAAAGAAGGAGAAAAGAAAAGGATGATGAAGACGAGGACGGGTACCTTCTTCCACCAATTTCTTTCTGTTTTTTTTTTGTTTGTTTGTTTGTTTTTTGACAGGCAGAGTGGACAGTGAGAGACAGAAACAGAGAGAAAGGTCTTCCTTTTTCCGTTGGTTCACCCCCCTATGGCCGCTACAGCCGGTGCGCTGTGAGCAGCGCACCACACCGCACCGATCCAAAGCCAGGAGCCAGGTGCTTCTCATGGTCTCCCATGCAGGTGCAGGGCCCAAGCACTTGGACCATCCTCCACTGCACTCCCTGGCCACAGCAGAGAGCTGGACTGGAAGAGGGGCAACCGGGACAGAATCCAGCACCCCAACCGGGACTAGAACCCAGGGTGCCGGCGCCACAGGCGGAGGATTAGCCAAGTGAGCCACGGCGCTGGCCTCTTCCACTAATTTCAAGGGAGACATGAAAGGTATATCGATTACCAATCAGTCACCAAAGTGGCCTCTTATTATAAAGGGCCTCTCTCTCCAAATAAGCATGTTATCTCAATATTTTAATGTGTCTCCAAGCATCTTTTCAAGTAGCAGCCCCCAGTGGAAAAATAGCAGTGCCATGGAGATGTCATACGTTGCCTTGGACACACAGAGGCAGTGGTCAGAGGGCATTCTGAGCAGAGCACACTATATACATGGAGGGAAAAAAAGTTCGTGACCTATTGCTTCTACTGACCTTTCTCCGTTTTTAATAGAACAACTCAATATGAGGGACCCTCAAAAAGTTCACGTAAATGCATAGTATTAAATTACAAACAAATAACAAAATATTTTTCACCAAAATAAACTTATTTAATTCTATTTCTCCACGATCTTTTGGAAGTACTTTCATATGTTTATTTGTGAGTGTTCTACACTCTTGCCAATTAATAGTAAAGGAAAAGAAAAAAAAATCCATTGCTAGTGCCAATAAAAGGACATGGGACTCATAATTTGAAAGTTAATAGTCATTTGAAACTGGCTTTGAATCTTAATTTGACTTTTCAAGTGATATAATATCCTACAATAACTCTCATATCTCCATCTCATTGGCAACAAAAAGAAAAAAAATTACTTTTTTCTTCTTAGCAATATGTGGACCCTGCAGACTTTCTCTGCTATCACAAGTCTCAATTAAACCAATGGCTTTTTTTTTTTTTTTTTGGAGCAAATTTCCTCCTCCCTTCCTTCTGCTCCGACTTTGATTCACCTGTCGATTGACATTCTTGCTTCATTACTTGCTGACAGCTCAAAATGCAACCCTAGTCCCTCAGCAAATTAGTTCTAATCATTTCCTTCCTTAACATTATCACTTCAGTGGACTGTCAGGGGCATCCAGCCACCTGTGGAAGATCAGAAGCCTGGGGTGGCTCTGAGCGCCGTCATTTCTGGCCTGGAATCAGATATTCACTTGTAGTGGATGTGCTACTGAATTCATCCTCCAAGTCTGGGCTGCTCCCTCTCCCACTTGTTGTTGATGATTCACAGAACTTGTGTCAGCCAGAGAGGGTTGCAATGACTTGATGTGAATAGGCCCTGGGGGCACAGAGATGCAGAAAACTTAACTAAACGTGGGTCATCTCTGAAAGCGCAGTCTCTCTCTAGAGTGCACTGTGACTCTGCCCAGGCTTTTCTCTCTACCTACGTCTCAGTCCAAGTTATCTTTGTCCTATGCTTGCTTCCCTCAGCTGCCTTCCGAAACGGTTTCACAGAGCATCTCCCCGATACACTCCTGCGTAGAACCTCCATCGAAGGGTTGGTTTCTATGGAACTTGACCCAAGGCACCCATGGAAAGTTCTGCTTCTTGTTTTGTGACTCATTTGCATATTGTTTCTCGTGAAGAAACTACACTATTATACCTGCATCAGTGACGTGCATTTTTATTTGTTAGATGGATTGCTCATTGTAAAATACCTAGCAGCGTCCCCCTCCATGGACCTTTTTGGCTTGCCTGACCCACTCTCAGAGGCCTGGTCATTATTCTCCAGATGACAGGTGTTCATTAAAAGATGGAAAACATGGGGCCAGTTGTAAGAGGATTTACATTTTTATTAAACTTCTTTGACTTTAGCTTGATTTTTCTGTAGAATTGGTCTCATTTTTCCAAATTGTGCACCTGTGCTCATGGCGGCCACTGGGCTGAATCCCATTCTTTATTTTCTAATCTAGAGTTAATGGGGTGCATGTGGATATTGGATAACAAGTGCCAGAGCTTTCACAGTATCATATGCTACTTGTTTTGTTTCAGAAAATGCTTTTGCTTCTGGTTACTACTCTCTGCAATTGTGGTCAAGAGTTTGGTCTTATCCAATTAGTGCTATCTGCTAGGTGAACTTGCCATGGCACTTACCCTCCAGGAAACATATATGTTAACTAGAGAGGTTGTACAACTCAGATTCCTGGGCGTTATTCCTCAGTGATCATATTCAGTAGGTCTGGGAGGAGGACATGGCATCTGAAACCCCGTCAAGCACTACAGGTGCAACCCAGCATTCTGAAAACTCAACTGTATGCTCTCTGCTTTTTCTACTAAAGAGCCACCTCACTGCAGCCAGTTAATCTGAAGGCCTCCAAATAGGCAGGGGCAACTCTGAATAAAGTTTCAACCAGACCTATGTAGATGAGATATAATGATTAAAAAAAACCCGCAAAGTATGCAAAAGGACCCATGCTGTCTTGCATGGAATACTGACATTAAGTAAACTGAAAACAGATCTTTGTAAAAATTACGAGTGGGAATGGGAGAGGGAGGAGGAAGGAGGGATGAAGCATGGGTGGGAGAGAAGGTAGGGGAAGAATCACTGTGTTCCTAAATCTGTATTACGAAATACGTGAAACTTGAATAACTTCAATAAAATCTTTGAAAATCTTATTTCACTTCATCTTCCATATTCCTACCTCAATACATGAAATAATAATTTAGCATACACAAGTGTCTTTTCAAAAAAGTTCACGGAAAATGGAATTAAAAGTTAGGTTTACTTTGGTGCAAAAAGCTTTTGAAATCTAGGCAGGTTTTTCACAATAAACATTTTTGTGACCCATTTCATTTTTTTGTATAAAATAAACTCATTTTTAGAATGTATTTGTTTATTTATTTGAAAGGCAGGGCAGCAGAGAAAGAAGGAAAGACAGAAAAAGATCTTAAATTTGCTGGTTTGCTTTCTGAATGGCTGCAACAGCTGGGTCTGGGCCAGATCAAAAATGCAGGGAGCATGGAACTCCATCCAGGTCCATCCAGGAGCAAGGGATTCCATCCAGGAGCAAGGAACTCCATCCAGGTCATCCATATGGGTGGAAGGGGTCCAGTAGAGGCCATTCTCTCTGCTTTCCCAGGTGGATTAGCAGGAAGCTGCATAGGAGGCAGAGTAGCTAGGACTTGAAATGGCACTCTGATATAGGATGCTGGTGTCACAAGCAGTGGCTGACCCACTGCACCACAATGTCGGTCCCCAATATACTCCCTTTTTAATTCCATTTTCTAAGAGCTTTTTGAAAATACCCTCATATTAGATACTGTGAAACTCAGAATCAAGCACTTTAAAGTGAGGAGGTTATGTTCATTTGTTCATCAGGATGAGAAGTAAAAGAGAATATGGGTTTCATTGTTGTTTACCTAAACATGTTTTTCAAGACCATTCTGATTCTGGAGACATAACAACAGCTCTGCACATACTAAGAGAGAGAATGATAGAAGAGAAGGAAGAGGGACAAAGGCCCATGCCACTGATTCTCTGAACCCCTGCTATGCTTCTGACTGTTAGAAATGTGATCTGAGAACTGGAGCTGTCCTTGTGATTGGTGACCAACCCCAGACAACCAGGCTGTCCCAACAGTCCCTATTTCTCCTTTTAGAATCCCTCCAGCCAGTAACAATCAACTCCTCCACACAAAGAACCAAAACCTGAATTCTTCTTAGGAAGAAAACTGGAAATCCCTCCAAATGTTTCCATCACTGAGCATCTGGCACTCTAAAGAACACCAACATTTCATCCACATAGACTTCCTTCCCTCTGAATTATCAGGGACAATAGATAGAGGAAGCCACTTTCCATGGCTGCATTGTAAATTTGGAATGCAGTATTGCACTGTGAAGGTTATATTACAGTGTCCCGGGGAAGACCAAAAGGTAACAAGAAATGCATGGCTCTAAATTAAGATGAAAGTGACAACAAGAGAATTCTTCAGGAATAAAACACTTCTTCCTATCACTATAAGTGTTCCCAAGCATAGAAAATCAAGTGCCTCAACATACTTGCATTATTGAGCACATTAACCAAAACTATTAAATCACGTGTGTGATTGAAAAGGAGAATTGGAGAAGAGATGTGTTCTTTTACACTATTCTCCTTTCAAAACGGGGAATCTTCTCAAGATTAGCTCTCTCACAAAGTGTATCAAATATGTTTAATTGAAAATATTAGTATCAGATGATAGAAACAAATACAGAAGCTCCTAGTTAGCTGAAGAGAGAATACTAACACCTCACACTCTATAACAGGGTGGAGGGGCCGAACAATGGGAGAGACTGATTTCTCCTGAAGTTGATGTGAAGAACTATCAGAAAGACGTCACAAGGCAGCACATCTACACCTTACAGATCACTGGCAGCTATTTGTCAAAGTTGAAACAGGTATGATTGGGAGGCAAAGATCCTGAGCAATGGTATGGACCTACTTCTACAAAAATATATGGCAATTTTAGGATATGGTAGTTGGAAATGGTTAGTGCGAGTTAAAGACGTATCTGTAGAAACTGAAGTGCTACCCGAAAACACAAAGAAAGGCTGGCAGCGATTAATACTACACTAACGGCCCCATTCCTCAGGGAATAATCAAACCTGTAATTGTTGAGAACCACTGGCGGTTTATTTGCTTGGGAATAACATGATCAGATCTAATTCATCAATGGTAACCTTGGTTGCAGGCATAGGAGACAGTAGAAAAGCAGCAAGGATACTGCTAATGAGCTACTGTCAGGTAAAGGTTAATAAGGCCTGTGAAAAAAGGACTGAAGAGAAATGAGCAGAGGAAAAGACAGACACATGTCAGATGAAGACGCAACATAATTTAGGAATAGACTAGAAGTACATTAACACACCTACGTCTGCACAGGTAGCTTTTTTCCCCAATTTGTTTGAAAAGATGGTACATTTTAAGCTGTGGACAACATTCCGGATCTTGTTTTGCCAAAACCAGCCTGTCAAGCCTGCTCTCCTGTACCTAGTAATTTCACATTTGACTTACATAACTGGAATACAAAATTTTATATTTTTTCCCTTTGAAGTTTATCTTATTGGTTTTTGGTGTCTTTGTCCAGGGTATGATTATCTATTTTCATTTTCATCTATTGCTATTTGGAAATTGTAGGTGTGAAATACTTTCTTTTGATTCAGTTTTATATGATACTGGTTAAATGTAAAACAGTATATTCATGAAAAATGAAAATTAAAGATAAGCTTATTTCGATACAAAAAATGTTTAAATCTGTGTATTGGGGCCAGAATTGCGGCATAGTGGGTTCAGCCATCATCTATGACACCAGCATCCTATATGGACACTGGTTCAACTCCCGGCTGCTCTACTTCTGATTCAGCTCATTGCTAATACACCAGGCAAAGCATCAGAAGATAACCCGAGTACTTGACTCCTTATCACCTACATTAGAGACCCAGAATTTGTGGCTCCTGGCTTTTGCTTAGCCCAGACTGGTTGTTACAACTGTTTGGGGAGTGAACCAGCAGATGGAAGATCTCTGTTGTGTGCTCTCTCTCTCTGTGGGTCTGTCTTTCCCTCTCTAACCTAAATAACTAAATGAACCTTAAAACAAAATTGGGGTCTGGCCAATCCCATACGGGTGCCGGTTCAAGTCCTGGCTGCTCCACTTCTGATCCAGCTCTCTGCTATGGCCTGGGAAAGCAGTAGATGATGGCCCAAGTCCTCGGACCCCTGCACCCACATGGGAGACCCAGAAGAAGCTCCTGGCTCCTGGCTTCGGATTGGCACAGCTCCGGCCATTGCGGCCGCTGGAGTGAACCAGTGGATGGAAGATCTCTTTCTCTCTCTCTCTGTCTCTCTCTCTGCTTCTGCATCTCTGTAACTCTGACTTTCAAGTAAACAAAATCTTAAAAAAGAAAGCAAAGTTATTATCTTCTGGAAGAAATAATATATATTCAGATAAATATAATTTTCAAAAACAATAGTAGCAAAACTCTAAGGACTCCTAAAAATTAAGAATTATTTACATGCAAATAATTATGAATTAAAGAACAGAAGGGTGAGCTAATTAATAAAAATCAAAACCTATGTCCTTATATGACCTTTTTTGATGCAATAATTTTAAGACACAATGTTTCAACCATCAGAGACTCCCAGTGGAGACAGTTTATGCAATACTTAGTGTACCTTCTGATTGCAGTAAGCAGAGAATTCTCCATCTAATCAACAAAGCCAAATATTGCTGAATTTTCTATTTTAAGGACATACAGACATTAGAGACTCTTAAAGCAACCAGAGCAAGTGAAGAAAATTCAGGTAGATGTCTGACCTTTATGATTCATTACCTTCTCCTTTGTTAGCCACAGCTGCAGGCCAATTTTTCACCTTAAGTCTATGCTGTTCACATGGGAAATACAGACGCAATAATCTGGTGTGCAACTATCGGTGTACAAAGAAGGCTTTTCATTTTTCAGGAAAGTGAATCTCTCTCCAGGAACTGGAAAGTCAAGCATGACACAATGGATGTATTGCTTTGACTACTCATCATCCCAATTGAGATGTCTCAATATTGAGTACAGAATAGCAAAGTTCCCAGGGCAGGTGTGGCATAGCAGGTCGAGCTGCTGCATGCAATGCTGGCATCCCTATGTTTGTCAATTTCAGTCCCAGCTGCTCCACTTCTGCTCCAGCTCCCTGATAATGTACCCAAGAAAGCAGTGGAAGGTAGCCCAAGTGCTTGGGCCCTTGAACCCACATGGGAGCTTCACCTGGATGAAGTTCCTGCCTCCTGGCTTCAGCCTGACCCACCCTTGGCCAGAAAAATTCTCACCACCAATATATACATGGTTTTCAAGATGTAAGGATGATTTACAAATGTAGTCATGAATGTAAATTCTGATTATAAGAACATGGAATTGTTCTTGTATTCCTATATTGTTTATTTTTTAGCTAACAGACAAAAAATTTCAAAAATAACTTTAGTGCATAGTGATAGATCTTCTATACCCAGTTAAAGCATGAACATTACTCAACAAAAAGTTAGATTCCAGTTGCAAAACATTTAATATTGAAGTAAGTACTCTATCATTTCTAATATTAAGACTGTGATGCAGAAACAAAAAACCTATCTGTAACCCAAATGCATTAAAGTATTAATTTTTAATATCAAAATTCTTAAAATTGTTATCTCTCCAAGGATATTGGGTATAAGACCATTTTTCTTGTCTGGTAGTGAAGTCACTGGGCTCAAGATCTAACTCTCCTTCTATGAAAGAACACTACTCTTTCACTGTAAAGTCTGTGTTTTATAGCTATTTCATCAAGAAGGAATGCTGGATTTGTGTTGATCACTCTCTAAGTGAACCACCAGATGCCCTTGTGAAGAAGTTGATGCATCAGCCAAAGGATTGGGGTTTCTATCTGTGGCAATCATTTGGCCATAATAGCACACAGAAATTTCTGGAGGAACACATATTGAAATATACAATTCAGTAACAATGGTAAAGACCTATGAAATAACATGCTGTAGGCACTATTCCAGGTGATTTCTATCTTACTGTTATAGAGTTCCCATAAAAAACTTCTGTTATTCCTGTTTTATAGATGAGGAAATGAATGCTGAAATGGTTAATAAATTTTACCCAAACGACCCAGCAAAGGATTCAAATCCAGAAATCTCACTCCAGGGACAGTGCTCTTCATCACAACTCTGTGCTGTCATTCTGTCAGATGGCGCATGCCAGACAATACATCTATTGTGAATAGGAAAAGTAGGTCATCTCATCTAAAGAGCAATCGAACCCCCTTGCCAAGACCTGCCCCATCCCCAAATCATTTTTTTTTTTTAAAAGAGTGTCTGACATCTTAGATGTACCAAGAGAAATTATCAATGTTTGCCTAACACTGAAGGGAAAAAAAAATCCACATTTGTGATTTCATGTCACCTCTATCTAGGTTGTGTATGGTACTGAAGACACTCACCAGAGGGAGAACACTGGTGCGGGCTGCACAGTGCACAGTCCTGATTTAATTTAGTATCAGAAACATCTTCCTAGAGATCACCAAAACACCTCCTTTTCTCGTAAGGCTTTGTCTAGCAGTCTAACAATCTATAAAAAGTGAAAACTAATTGACAAAGAACAATGTTCTGCACTTTGAGTGTTCTCTGTAAGATCCTATCTGTCCACTCCTATTACCCTAATCCTGTACATTCCTACTACATTTCTTTTAATGCAGGCTTTTATAGATCTGTTTCAAAATTGGAACAAAGAAGATTTTCGGGAATTAAATTCATTCTAAAGAAATCTGTTTTGTGATTCTGATTCTCAGTCATGCTTTGCTCTCATCTCCCACATTTTGTGCCATTTGCACAAAAGGAAGGAGATTACACATTGCCAACTTTTGTCCCCAGGTTGATTCTGTGTATTTAGAGGAAGGAAAAATCTGAGAATCCCCCCAAACTACTAAGTGCTCAACAACTTTATTTCCTATCAGGCTCCTGAAGGGATCTGATCAAATACTCAAAAAATGATCTGATTATTTGAAATCAGCCCTAAATCAAGGGTGGATACACGCATGAAGGCAAGAATAGAGACAAAGCTACATACATCACTATTACCAATGTTAAAGCCATGTCCACTCATCAGTCAGGCACCCTTGGCAGTCTTTCAGAGCACAGCTGTCACAATGTGTATTGTGATGGTAAATACACCAACAGCCACCACACTGAGACATGACAAAATGCACATGCATGCACATATCCAAACACGCATGCGTGAACACAGAGCATGGGATCCTTCCATTCAGGGCCTAATCTTACAGTTCCAGCATAGTGGCTGGCCCACTAGGGAAATTCAGTAATTCCTTGAGTACATGATTAGCTGCTGTGAGACTAAGACTTCTTCTTTAATGCATTCATTCACATGTAAGTTCCCAAAATAACTTTTACTCGCTTCTTTTTCTCCTAAGGACAATGAATTAGAATGGAAAGAATAGAAGTCAAAAATGAAAATTGATTACATAAAAGAAGAAACTTCTTATGGAAAGTTGGTAGGAAAGAAATCCCATCGAAGGGGGCGGAGCCAAGATGGCGGAATAGTGAGGGCGCGCACCGATAGTCCGGGAAAATTTAGTTTAATAAAAGGGGAGTTACGGTAGCCGCAGAAAATAGAACCAAAAAATTGCAGGGGAAACCCTTCTGGATGGAGCAGGCGTGAATTGGAGGACCTACTGGGAGAACAAGGTTGCCCACCGCGCGGAAGCCAAGTTGCGGGACCAAGCCGCAGAAGCCCCAGGGTCTACGCGACAGTGCTCCAAGGGGAGTGCATGCCACACAGACAACAGCGGGGAGACTTGGGACGCTCAGGGCTCCGAGTCCACACATCAGCGCTGGAAGGGGAGGTGAGCTCAATAACCCGAGACATTGGTGGGGAAACGGGGGTCAGAATCTAGAGGGGGGCCGGAAAGTGCAGCAAACTCACTACCGGAAAAAAGGAAAAAAAAAAGCTTCGGGGTTTCTCTTCCCCCTAACCTTGCAAAGGTTACAAGGCTGCTTGAAGAATCCCCAAGAGACAAAGAGCAGGCCTCCTCTTTGGATTTACATATCAATGGGGGAGAGTTAAGGAACTGAGTCACTACAATTCAGTAGCCTAGGCAACCCAGTGGGAGTCCAGAGGAGCCAAAGACTGGAAGCTAAATACCATCAATGCTGCACAGCCCTGCCCTGCGGTGTTACTTACCCCCTGAATAAATAAAATAAATAAATAAATAAAAAGAGAGAGATTTACCACGCATAACCTGAGGGTGTCACCTTTGCACACCCTTAACCAGGAAGAACCAGGCAGAGCTCTCAGGCCGCACCCATCTCAAGCCTCCAAGGCTCCTCCAACAGCAGGCAGTCCACTTAACATGGACACAGTATAAAAAAAAAAAAAAAAAAAAAAAAAACGCACAGTGACGCAAGAAGAATTAACTATGCCGAGTAACAAACACAGAAATAGAGGGAGCAAGATCAACGATGACACTATGATGCCTCCAAATAAGCAAAACACCCCAAGCCAAGAGTATGAAGATGATGAGATAGAAGAAATGCAAGATATGGATTTCAAAAAATTTATGATAAGAACATTTAGAAGTTTTCAAAAGCAAATCCTTGAACTACAGAAATCCTTAATGGACAAGATTGAAAATCTCTCTCGTGAAAATGAAATTTTAAGGAAGAGTCAAAATGAAACTCAGAAACTAGTAGAACAGGAAAGTGTAATAGTCAAGAGAAATCAAAATGAAATGAAGAGCTCAATAGATCAAATGACAAACACATTAGAAAGCCTTAAAAACAGAATGGGTGAAGCAGAAGAGAGAATATCGGACTTAGAAGATAGAGCACAGGAAAACATACAGTCAAACCAAAGAAAAGAAGAGGAAATTAGAAACCTAAAAAATATTGTTGGGAATCTACAGGATACTATTAAAAAAACCAACATTCGAGTTCTAGGAGTTCCTGAAGGCATGGAGAGAGAGAAAGGATTGGAAGGCCTTTTTAGTGAGATACTAGCAGAGAACTTTCCAGGTTTGGAGAAGGACAGAGATATCCTAGTACAGGAAGCTCATAGAACCCCCAATAAACATGACCAAAAGAGATCCTCACCATGACACGTGGTAATTAAACTTACCACAGTGAAACATAAAGAAAAGATCCTAAAATGTGCAAGAGAGAAACGTCAGATTACTCTCAGAGGATCTCCAATCAGACTCACAGCTGACTTCTCATCAGAAACCCTACAAGCCAGGAGGGAATGGCGAGACATAGCACAGGTGCTAAGAGAGAAAAATTGCCAGCCCAGAATATTATATCCTGCCAAGCTCTCATTTGTGAATGAAGGTGAAATAAAGACCTTTCATAGCAAACAGAAATTGAAGGACTTTGTGGCCACTCGTCCGGCCCTGCAAAAGATACTTAAAGATGTGCTACACTCAGAAACACAGAAACACGGCCATCAATATGAAAGAAGGGAAAGGAAGAACACCTACCAGTAAAAGAGCATGGGAAGCTCAAAGCATATACTAGAAAATATTTCCGGGAAAATGGCAGGGCAAAGTCACTACGTATCAATTGTCACATTGAACATTAATGGTCTGAATTCTTCAGTTAAAAGACACCGTTTGGCTGACTGGCTCACAGAACACAACCCAACTATTTGTTGCCTACAAGAAACACATCTCTCTAACAAAGAGGCATGCAGACTGAAAGTGAAAGGTTGGAAAAAGATATTCCATGCCAACAGAAACCAAAAAAAAGCAGGTGTAGCCATATTAATATCAGACAAAATAAACTTTAATACAAAAACTGTTAAGAGAGACAAAGAGGGACACTATATAATGATTAAGGGTTCAATTCAACAGGAAGATGTAACTATTATAAATGTATATGCACCTAATTACAGGGCACCAGTCTATTTAAAAGATATGTTAAGGGACTTAAAGGGAGATTTAGATTCCAATACAATAGTACTGGGGGACTTCAATACTCCACTCTCAGAAATAGACAGATCATCCGGACAGAAGATCAACAAGGAAACAGCAGATTTAATTGACACTATTGCCCAAATGGATCTAACAGATATCTACAGAACTTTCAACCCTACATCTACAGACTTCACATTCTTCTCAGCAGTGCATGGAACCTTCTCTAGGATTGATCACATACTAGGCCATAAAGCAAGTCTCAGCAAATTTAAAAGAATTAGAATCATACCATGCAGCTTCTCAGACCACAGCGGGATGAAGCTGGAAATTAGCAACTCAGGAAACCCCAGAAAGTATGCAAACACATGGAGACTGAACAACATGCTCCTGAATGAACACTGGGTCATTCAAGAAATCAAAAGAGAAATCAAAAACTTTCTGGAAGTAAATGAAGACAACAACACAACATATCAAAACTTATGGGATACAGCAAAAGCAGTATTGAGAGGCAAATTTATAGCAATAGGTGCCTATATCAAGAAATTGGAAAGGTACCAAATAAATGAGCTTTCAGCGCACCTCAAGGACCTAGAAAAACTGCAGCAAACCAAACCCAAATCTAGTAGGAGAAGAGAAATAATTAAAACCAGAGAAGAAATTAACAGGATTGAATCCAAAAAAACATTACAAAAAATCAGCCAAGCGAGAAGCTGGTTTTTTTGAAAAAATAAACAAAATTGACACCCCATTGGCCCAACTAACTAAAAAAAGAAAAGACCCAAATCAATGAAATCAGAGATGAAAAAGGAAACGTAACAACAGACACCACAGAAATAAAAAGAATCATCAGAAATTACTACAAGGAACTGTATGCCAGCAAACAGGAAAACCTATCAGAAATGGATAGATTCCTGGACACATGCAACCTACCTAAATTGAACCAGGAAGACATCGAAAACCTAAATAGACCCATAACTGAAACAGAAATTGAAACAGTAATAAAGGCCCTCCCAACAAAGAAAAGCCCAGGACCAGATGGATTCACTGCTGAATTCTACCAGACATTTAAAGAAGAACTAATCCCATTTCTTCTCAAACTATTCAGAACAATCGAAGAAGAGGGAATCCTCCCAAATTCTTTCTATGAAGCCAGCATCACCTTAATCCCTAAGCCAGAGAAAGATGCAGCACTGAAAGAAAATTACAGACCAATATCCCTGATGAACATAGATGTAAAAATCCTCAATAAAATTCTGGCCAATAGAATACAACAACACATCAGGAAAATCATCCACCCAGACCAAGTGGGATTCATCCCTGGTATGCAGGGATGGTTCAACATTCGCAAATCAATCAATGTGATTCACCACATTAACAGACTGCAGAAGAAAAACCATATGGTTATCTCAATTGATGCAGAGAAAGCATTTGATAAAATTCAACACCCTTTCATGATGAAAACTCTAAGCAAATTGGGTATAGAAGGAACATTCCTCAATATAATCAAAGCAATTTATAAAAAACCCACAGCCAGCATCCTATTGAATGGGGAAAAGTTGGAATCATTTCCACTGAAATCTGGCACCAGGCAGGGATGCCCACTCTCACCACTGCTATTTAACATAGTTCTGGAAGTTTTAGCGAGACATCAGACAAGAAAAAGAAATCAAAGGAATACAAATCAAGAAGGAAGAAGTCAAACTATCCCTCTTTGCAGACGATATGATCCTGTACTTAGAGGATCCAAAGAACTCTACTAAGAGACTATTGGAACTCATAGAGGAGTTTGGCAAAGTGGCAGGATATAAAATCAATGCACAAAAATCAACAGCCTTTGTATACACAAGCAATGCCATGACTGAGAAAGAACTGCTAAGATCAATCCCATTCACAATAGCTACAAAAACAATCAAATACCTTGGAATAAACTTAACCAAGGACGTTAAAGATCTCTACGATGAAAATTACAAAACCTTAAAGAAAGAAATAGAAGAGGATACCAAAAAATGGAAAAATCTTCCATGCTCATGGATTGGAAGAATCAACATCATCAAAATGTCCATTCTCCCAAAAGCAATTTATAGATTCAATGCAATCCCAATCAAGATACCAAAGACATTCTTCGCAGATCTAGAAAAAATGATGCTGAAATTCATATGGAGGCACAAGAGACCTCGAATAGCTAAAGCAATCTTGTACAACAAAAACAAAGCCGGAGGCATCACAATACCAGACTTCAGGACATACTACAGGGCAGTGGTAATCAAAACAGCATGGTACTGGTACAGAAACAGATGGATAGACCAATGGAACAGAATTGAAACACCAGAAATCAATCCAAACATCTACAGCCAACTTATATTTGATCAAGGATCTAAAACTAATTCCTGGAGCAAGGACAGTCTATTCAATAAATGGTGCTGGGAAAACTGGATTTCCACGTGCAGAAGCATGAAGCAAGACCCCTACCTTACACCTTACACAAAAATCCACTCAACATGGATTAAAGACCTAAATCTACGTCCTGACACCATTAAGTTATTAGAGAACATTGGAGAAACCCTTCAAGATACTGGCACAGGCAAAGAATTTCTGGAAAAGACCCGGGAGGCACAGACAGTCAAAGCCAAAATCAACTATTGGGATTGCATCAAATTGAGAAGTTTCTGTACTGCAAAAGAAACAGTCAGGAGAGTGAAGAGACAACCAACAGATGGGAAAAAATATTTGCAAACTATGCAACAGATAAAGGGTTAATAACCAGAATCTACAAAGAGATCAAGAAACTCCACAACAACAAAACCAACAACCCACTTAAGAGATGGGCCAAGGACTTCAATAGACATTTTTCAAAAGAGGAAATCCAAATGGCCAACAGGCACATGAAAAAATGTTCAAGGTCACTAGCAATCAGGGAAATGCAAATCAAAAGCACAATGAGGTTTCACCTCACCCCGGTTAGAATGGCTCACATACAGAAATCTACCAACAACAGATGCTGGCGAGGATGTGGGGAAAAAGGGACACTAACCCACTGTTGGTGGGAATGCAAACTGGTCAAGCCACTATGGAAATCAGTCTGGAGATTCCTCAGAAACCTGAATATAACCCTACCGTTCGACCCAGCCATCCCACTCCTTGGAATTTACCCAAAGGAGTTTAAATTGATAAACAAAAAAGCGGTCTGCACCCTAATGTTTATTGCAGCACAATTCACAATAGCCAAGACCTGGAACCAACCTAAATGCCCATCAATGGTAGACTGGATAAAGAAATTATGGGATATGTATTCTTTAGAATACTATACCGCAGTAAGAAAGAACGAAATCCAGTCATTTGCAACAAAATGGAGGAATCTGGAACACATCATGCTGAGTGAAGTAAGCCAGTCCCAAAGGGACAAATACCATATGTTCTCCCTGATCGGTGACAACTGACTGAACACCAAAAAGGAAACCTCCTGAAGTGAAATGGACACTATGGGAAATGGTGACTTGATCAGCATAGCCCTGACTGCTAATGGACAACTTAATATATTATCCCTCATAGTATTTTTTTTTGTCTGTTCTACTTAATATGACTGGTTTAATTCTGTAATTATCACACAGTTATTCTTAAGTGTTGAAAATTAACTGAAATGTGATCCCTGTTAAACATAAAAGTGGGAATAAGAGAGGGAAGAGATGTATAATTTGGGGCATGCTCGGGCTGACTTGCCCCAATTGGTAGAGTTGGAAACATACCAGGGGATTCCAATTCAATCCCATCAAGGTGGCATGTGCCAATGCCATCTCACTATTCCAAGTGATCAATTTCAGTTCACAATTGATCATAATGAAAGGACTAAGAGTCAAAGGGAGCACATAAATAAGTCTAGTATCTGCTAACACTAACCGATAGAATAAATAAAGGGGAGAGTGATCCAACATGGGAAGTGAGATACTCAGCAGACTCATAGAATGGCGGATGTCCTAAATAGCACTCTGGCCTCAGAATCAGCCCTAAAGGCACTCGGATCTGGCTGAAAAGCCCATGAGAGTATTTCAGGCATGGAAAGCCAAGACACTCTGGCAAAAAGATCTCTGTGAGTGAGATCCCAGTGGAAAGAACAGGTCTTCAAAGAGGGAGGTGCCTTTCTCTGAAGGGAGGAGAGAACCTCCACTTTGACTATGACCTTGTCTAAACAAGATAAGAGTCGGAGAACTCAGAGGGCTTCCATAGCCTTGGAAACTCATGACTGGTGCATAGGGAGATTATTGATGCCATAAACAGGAGTGTCAGTTTGTAAAGTCAACAACAGGAGTCACTGTGCACTTACTCCTCATGTAGGATCTCTGTCCTTAGTGTGCTGTGCACTGGGGCTTAATGCTATAACGAGTACTCAAACAGTTTATTTCACTTTGTGTTTCTATGGGGGTGCAAACGATTGAAATCTTTACTTAATGTACACTAAACTGATCTTCTGTTAAAAAAAAAAAAAAAAAAAGAAATTATCAATTCCCAACTTGACTCTCACTGGGATTAAACATGACAATAGGTCTGATCTGATTTCATCATGATTTAAAAAAAAATCATCTATTATTTTTCACTTTATGTTTCTGTGTGGGAACAAACTGTTGAAATCCTTACTTAAGGTATACTAAGCTGATCTTCTGTATATTAAGATAATCGAAAATGAATCTTGATGTGAATGGAAGGGGAGAGGGAGTGGGCAAGGGGAGGGTTGTGGGTGGGAGGGACGGTATGGGGGGGAAAGCCATTGTAACCCATGAGTCGTACTTTGGAAATTTATATTCATTAAATAAAAGATAAAAAAAAAAAAAACGTATCTAATGACAGTTCTACAGATGTATACAGCTCTGGTTGACACTTCACAAACCATTTTCAGGTTAAGTAACTGACTTGAGTCATACAATTCTCAGGGCCGATAGAGTGCATCCTGTTACCCCATTTTCTTCTTCCATTTCATTGTTCCTACAGAGGCATGAGCATGAAAGCAGACTGTCACAGACTCCTCTGCAAACTACGGCATCATAAAGAGAAAGCTTACAAGTACCTTACATTGACAGAGTAGCAACACGTATTATATAGGCTGCAAAAATATACATGTACTCTTATATATTATTAATATATTAAAATATAATTGCTAGAATATATTGTATTAAATATACTACATATTATGCATTAAGTAAGGATTTCAACAGTTTGCACCCCCATAGAAACACAGGGTGAAATATATTGTTTGAGTGCTCGTTATAGCATTGAATCTCAGTGCGCAGCACATTGAGGACGGAGATCCTGCATGAGGAGTGAGTGCACAG
Organism: Oryctolagus cuniculus; assembly: GCF_964237555.1. Classification (NCBI taxonomy): domain Eukaryota; kingdom Metazoa; phylum Chordata; class Mammalia; order Lagomorpha; family Leporidae; genus Oryctolagus; species Oryctolagus cuniculus. The sequence goes on along the minus strand of NC_091451.1, from coordinate 25,205,481 downwards.
TGACTCCTGTTGTTGACTTTACCAATTGACACTCATCCTCTGTAAAAAAAAAAAAAAAAAAAAAAAAAGAAATTATCAACTCCCAACTTGACTCTCACTGGGATTAAACATGACAATAGGTCTGATCTGATTTCATCATCATTAAAAAAAAATCATCTATTATTTTTCACTTTATGTTTCTGTGTGGGAGCAAACTGCTGAAATCCTTACTTAATGTATACTAAGCTGATCTTCTGTATATTAAGATAATCGAAAATGAATCTTGATGTGAATGGAAGGGGAGAGGGAGTGGGCAAGGGGAGGGTTGTGGGTGGGAGGGACGGTATGGGGGGGAAGCCATTGTAATCCATAAATCGTACTTTGGAAATTTATATTCATTAAATAAAAGTTAAAAAAAAATAAAAAAATAAAAAAATAAAAAGAAATCCCATCAGTTGTTGTGAGAGTTCCATCTGAGACATCCAGTTGGCTGGCTGAAGTTGCTATTTCCCACCTAATGAACTGGAGACCAGACAGACTTTCAGAGTTTCTGGACTCTGTTTACAGTCTTTCCAATCACCTTGGGATGGAATGTGTTTGCATCTCTCTTCCTGTCTCTTAAACAGCAGGTCTCCGACAAGGCCTCTATCTGAAATGAGTCCTAATTCTATCCATTTCTGTTAGTCTCTTAGAGAACAGAAAAAAGTGGCCAAGCAATAGTGGGAAATATTCAATTCTAAAATTCACCATAAACAAAAATGCTCAGTATCACTTTAAAACAGTTTTGGAGAACTACTCTCCCCGGCCTTCCCCCCAAAAAAACTGAAGCAGGCAAAATAATACAATAGTCGGGGGGAGACTTCTTACTGACAAGTTTAAAAAACAACACTAATATAGGGTGAGGATTTTTTCGAGCACTTCTGTGTAGAGAAGTTATTCCAATAACTATCCGCGCTTTCGTCTTTCCTCTCTTGCCTCCAGCAACTCCAACTCACAGCAACCATCCTCCTTCAACAGCCACTCTCCTGCCCTCACCCCTGCACGCTAGTCAAACAGATTCCCTTGAAAATGTATTAACAATGACATTTGGAAAACACACAGCCATTTCCATTCAATTAAATAAACACACTGCGTTAACTTTCAGTGAAAGAAGCGGCCCGTTCATTTTTATGGGCGGCTGTAAACAGACTTTGAGCTTCAGAAAGCCAAGATCAATAGAGCACTGGCAAACAATAATAATCTCATGCACACTCTATTGACAGCAGCCTGGAAAATATAGTTTGATTCTGATGGGCCCCAGGACTGGGCTCGTGGCCAGCCTCTGACTGAGTGAATGTCAAAATGTCACGCAAATGCCTCTTCTGCGCAGCCTGCTATGGAACCAATGTGACCAAACTCAGACATCAGGTGCTGCAGACCTGGGGAGGGGCAGCCGGGATGCTGGGGCCACAGCTGGCTAGGAAGAGGACAAAGCAGCTGTCATCCACTACTGTCAGCCTTGTCTGCTGTAATCACTATTGTCACATGGTGATGGAATGGGAGCAGGGACAAATATATCACAGGTGTAGTCTCTCTGGCTATTTCTGCCTCGCCTGCCAGGTGGAGAACGGTTCCAAGACTGGAGTTCTATATAGATCACCCCCGATGCCTGCCCTTGAACTAACCTTCATGTGAAGGGTTACTTTCTCCCTCGCCTTCACATTTCTCTTTTTCTCCCTCTCCATTGCTATTCTCATGTCTTCTTTACAGGGTATACAGATGACTACGAAAGTTACAAGTAGCCTCAAATAAGAAAATAGTTCACCGCAGACTTGTGTGACCCCAGAAACATCTTTTTTTTTTTTTTTTCTACATTAGAAGCTTAGTAGTCTGGCCTGTAAAATGGGTTGAGGCTTGTTCCATAGGGTCTCAAAAGTCTTTCTGTTTTAAAAGTAGGAGTATTAGAGACTGAAGGCTGGGACTAGTGTTGCAGCTCAAATGTTTATTGGCTCGGGGCATTCTGTTAACTGATCTGTAGTTTGATAATCGTTAACTTACTGCATTTGTGGAGAGGGTAATGTAAAAGCTCTAAACCTTTTTAGAAAGAATAATTCAGTCAGTATGAATCTAAGATTGATGGAATAATAAACATGGGAGGAATTACCAACATAGACACGTTGCAACCACTTTTCACAAGGTTGTAAAATAAAAACTGCAGCATCTCCCAAGAATCCTACCTGATTCTCCCAATAGCAAAACAGATCCATAAATAAGACTTTTGTCACCTTCACAAAGTAAAATATTACCACCTTGACTTACTGAATATCACTTGTCAGGTATTGAGCTTAGACTGCGTAATGTAGTTCTTTGAATGTTTTCAACAATCCTAAAAAGTAGATACTGTACTTGGTTCCTATATGTAAGCATGCTATACTGTATTAAGAATTATTTAACTTTCATTGGTTCCATTTACAGCAATCAATCCTAGAGAGGTATAAAAACTCCCAAAAAGCAGTATCTTGAACTTGAACCCAAGTATGTGTGACTTGAACATCTAAGCTAACACCTAAGCTCTGCCACCTCCACTAAGGAATATTTACAAAATCTCATGGCAAACTCCCAGTGTTTTAAAAACCTGCTTTTTTTTTTTTTTTTTTTTGACAGGCAGAGTGGACAGTGAGAGAGAGAGAGAGAGAGAAAGGTCTTCCTTTTTTGCCGTTGGTTCACCCTCCAATGGCCGCCGCGGCCAGAGCCAGGTACTTATCCTGGTCTCCCATGGGGTGCAGGGCCCAAGCACTTGGGCCATCCTCCACTGTACTCCCGGGCCACAGCAGAGAGCTGGACTGGAAGAGGGGCAACCGGGACAGAATCCGGCGCCCCGCCTGGGACTAGAACCCGGTGTGCCAGCGCTGCAAGGCAGAGGATTAGCCTAGTGAACCGGGCGCCAGCTAAAAATCTGCTTTCTTTCCAAGAAAGCTATATCCATATGAATAAACAACAATTAATCACTTGCTGCCAATCAGTCACTGCATTTTTGAATCTTAATTATTCACATGATTATGCTCATCATCATGGAAAAAGTGGAGAAAGAGAAGTAATCGAAAGCCAGGAAGTCTCCCTCTGTCACCTGCCTAATTTCTCTTTCCAAAAAAAGAAAAAGATCTATCACCAGAGTAATCTCAAAACCAAAAATATTGAGGGGCCAGAGAGAGCACAAAGACTAGTATTTTGATCTACTCCTTTGTAAAGGAGGATGTGATGGGATGATGTAAATGCTGATTTTGGTGGTGTTGTCTCTAATTAGAGGCTCTGAGAATATGGTAATTACACAGCAATTAAGATAATGGCTCAGGAATTACAGAAACTTGAGTTCTATTCTCTACTTTCCTTCTAGTAGTTTTGGACCTTGTGAATATTATATAAATATCTCTGCGGGGTAAAATAATAAAATGTAATTCAGATATTCAATATGTTGTAAATGGCTTAATATATGGGAAATGCTAAATGCGCTTAGCATGGTAACTGACACAGAGCAGATGCTTAGTAAAAGTTATCTACAATTATTACTGTCTGTATACCTTCTTCTACTTCCTTTTCTTCTTTCTCTAATTCTCAGAGCCTATCCCTGTAGAGATTACAGTCTTAACAGATCCATTCACACATAGCCAGGAATTTGAGGAGTTAACATTTATTTTAATGAGTATTTGTTTCAATTTGTTTATGTATTAATTAATCTACATTAATTAGTGACCCTCCATAACACAATATAACAGCCTGTGTGTGGGTGCACGCAGGCCTGTGTTTTTAATAACCACATGTTTTATAAATGATTCCATTATCTGCAAAGAAAATAGGCATGCCTTTTAACACCTGGATAATTCTCACTGTGTTTCTTATGCAATCACTTTGATTCTAATGAATTCACCTTCCGTACATGGTGATCTTGTACCAACTTTGAGAGGACTGCCATTGTGACTCAGTATTAGGGAAATCAATCATTAAAACAAATTGCTACCTACAGTCTTCCCATCAAAAGCCAGGCAGTGAAAAGTTGGTTTGGATGAAGCTTTCGTTAGCTTCGTTTCAACTTCATATTTAACTTCAGTGAAAGAGAATATTTCAAAAGCAGCAGAAAGGCAATTTGTTTATGTCTCCTCTGAGCGAGTGCTCTATCTATCTTCAGTCCTGGCCTGTCCATTCAGGGTTTCCCACATGCTAGCCACCTCCCACGGTTGAGATTTATTGTGAGACGGCATCTCCCAGGAAAACAGTTAGCTCAACTGGCATGATTGTGAGGCAGTGAGAGCAAGACGCTGCTACCCAGCTCCTCACCAGCTAAACACTCAAAGCAACAACTATGTGGAAGAGAGTTTTGTAATGGAACCTACAGTAGAGTAGTTCTGCAGAAAACAGCGTATTTAAGGATTACACCTAGTACCTTAACCACTCTGGGTCTGGTGCTAGACATGAGCTGGTATAGATCCCTTTTGGGGATGTAGTTTCTTCAAGAGATTTCTAAAGCAGTGACCACCTGTATTATCAGTTAATGGGAATAAGGATGGAGGTTGGAAAGGAAAACAAACAGAAATATATAATCAGAGAGGAACCAGCAATCAAAAAGGAAAAATAAAAGACACTTCCTATTTCTATGGCAAATTCCTTATAGCTTCACCAAAAATTTCCATGGGCCAGTCAGGATAGTTGCTATTTTTTGCTATGAAATTGGATGAAGGACATTTTATCCCAGCCATGACCAATAATCCAAAGCCCAAGTCTTTAGGAAGGTGAAGGCATCTTAAGTGTGCATTCAGAGTGGGAGTGAACTGACTGAAGGAATTCTGAAGGCTTTTCTACATACCATTCTGTTTGGAGGAATAGACACTCTTTAAGAATAACAAAGTGTCAACAAAGTACTATGCAGAAATCCATCCCCATACTGCTCACCAGGCCTAACCAAGTTTCTGTGTTTCAAGTTTGATCTTTAGGACCAAAATCTTTGTGTTTGGACCAAAATCTTTTCAAACTCATTTTCACCACAGACCTGCTCCTTATGTGGTTTATAGGACAGACACGAGTGAGGAACCACTCTTAATCCCCTTTAAGATTATCAGAGAAGGCAGATAAGACAAGAAACAAATCAGGGTAGTGAGTATTAAAATGGCATTCACTAATCAACTTGAAAGAAGCAAACGGAGTGGCTTTGTACAGGAATCATATGTCTACAATTTCCTTGTATATGTAACTTCGAAATAATAGGAAGGCCAGAACAGAGAAAGATGTGACTGACACCTTTATGGAGAAGTCTAATTGCAAAACAGTAGTGTCCAAAACACTTAATTCTAATGCATGTCAGTTCTAGGGACTTGAAGGAATATAATGAGTGTTGTCCCACCCAAACAAGCCATCCAAACACAAAGAACAAACTATGCTCATGAACAAGAGATAAACATTTTTCCTCTTAATGATTAAGATAAATTAAAGGTGAAGAAGCCGATGAAACCTTTTATGCCATGTTGCATCTGCCTCACCCCTGTAACAATAAAGTATGATAAGCACAAAACAGACTCAATGGGTTTTGTTGGACAACATCAAAATCTAGCTTTAAAAGCCAAGCGATGCCTTCTAATATTGAACCATTCCTACATTTTATAACTGTCGCAAACAGCAATAGAAATCAGGCCCATTTCAGCATCTTATTCCATCATTTTTTGACCATTTCCCCAGGATCAATTTGGGTCCTAAGATGCTAGGACACTTTGCCATCTGGCATCTGCATGATGTAAATAATTGCAATTGTAGAAATAAAAGAAATCAGAAATGCTTGGTCTAAAAAAGTAGAGACTGCTAAGCCATCAAATCACATAGGTATGAAAACTGAAGCCCATGGAAAGAAGTTTGTCACAAATCACAAAACTTCAAATTTTCAGATCAGAGCCTTTCCCACTAAATTATATGAAAATATCTTAAAGTATCTATTGTTCCTAGGGAGTGAACTGACCTGAAAGGAATTGAAGCATAATCAGTTAACACCCAAATGTAAATTCAAGTTCTCCAATACAAAATACATTTTAAAATAATATATATATTTCTTTCCAAACATGAGACATCATTTATCATTTCTCTGAAAGACTTGAAAACATGTCATTGTTTATTAAAGTTCAAGAAAAGCCTAATGGCCACTATAGCCTCCAAATATCTGGGGATTGCAATGATTGTTGAGTTTTTATTTTGATATGGAATATTTTCTGATCCCAGCACTGAGGGGATACTCAGTTAATATACAGAGTTAGTATATACTTTTTCTCCTGGTAAGGCTCACTGTTCTCTTTTTGATGCTGGTAGCTCTATAACCACTCCAAATTCAAGCATAATTTTCCAACCGAGGCTTGAACAAGACAATGAGATGTCCACTCTTTCATAAGTAACTGTAAAGTGAAAGTAAATAGGACCACCTTGGACATGCTGGGCTTTTTAAAAAATTTACTTATTTATTTATTTATTTTGAAAGTCACAGTTACATAGAAAGAGGGAGAGACTTAGAGAGATCTTCCATTTACTGGTTCACTTCCAGATGGCTGCAAATGCCAGGAGCCAGGACCTTAATCCAGGTTTTCCACATGGGTGGCAGGAGCCCAAACACTTGGGTCATCCTCTGCTGCTTTTTCAAGGCCGTTAACAGGGAGCTAAATCAGAAGCGGAGCAGCCAGAACACAAACCGGTGCCTATATGGGAATGCCAACACTGCAGATGGTAGCTTTACCTACTATGCCACAACACTAGCCCCCATGTTTGGCTCTTTTTGCACTGAGAAAAAAATGGATGATAATTTATTCCTGGATTTTGCTTTACCTTTTGTTACTGTTACCTTTATTATTTTTTGTTTGTTTTTTTGGTCTATAAAATTATAGACGCTGATTTTAACTAAAATTTTATTATTATCTAACATTAGCTAATAATACTATAAATTTTCCAAATTCCTAATTCAGTGAAGAAATCTCCTTGCTAACATATGTAATTTATACTTAGTCAACCTTTCCCTGTGCCCTGGAGGCACTTCTTGTATCAGTGAAGAGAGTGGGCGTATTAGCCCTACTACCAGGGTCAATGCCAGCCCTGCAAATTACAAACAATACTTTCTTGGAAACAGGCTCTAAGAAATTTACTTCATGTCTTTCTGCTTCAGATTCCTCATCTGTAAAAGGGAATGGATCTAACTGTACCCACCTCATGTGGGTGTTATAGGGATTACGTGAGAATGCCGAGTTCCTGGAACAGTTACTGGAATGCCCTGAAATTGTTGTTATTTTCCATTACTATTACTTTTATTCATAGAACGCTCATTACCCCCCACAGATATTTTTTCCAATGATTAGGATGCCTCCAGATGGAAAATTATTCCTACTAAGGGGCTGAATATATCTTTTCATAACTTCTATCCTTTGGTCATAGTTCTTCATTCCAGAGCTAGGCTGATAACTGAGACACCTTTTTCTACGTAATATTCATTCAAACAGTTTGTGCAGGTGTTCTATTGCTTCCTAAGCTTCCCTTATACATGCAGACTCTTTTTTTTTTTTTTAGAGAACTGCTTTTAAGTTTTTTTTTTTTTTTTATTTGAAAGGCAGAGTTACAGGGAGACAGAGAAAGAAATCTTCCATCCCCTGGTTCACTCCCAATGGTCGCAACAGCTAGCGTTGGGCCAAGTTGAAACCAGAAGCCTGGAATTCCATCTGGGTCTCCCACATTGGTGGCAGGGGCCCAAGTACCCCAGGCATTGCTGATTGCTTTCCCGACATATAAACAGGGATATGATTTGGAAGCGAAGCAGTGGGGACTCAAAGTCATACGGGCTGTGACATTGAAGGTGGAGGCTTCCCTCCAATGCCAGACCCAATGAGAACATATGTTTCTGTAACTTCTCATGTTGCCACTTCCACCATTCTCCCCACCCTTTCCTCTGAATCATGACTCCCACTCATGAGCCAGGCACTGTGCTGAGTGATTCAGTTTCATTTGCTAATCTGATCCTTAGCTCAATCCAGGTAAGCAGCTTCCATCCTAATTTTATCAATGATTTCCCCATGGTCTCACAGTGGCTGAGCGAGGATTTGATGACAAGCACACTGAGTCATAGTCTCGCTTGCTCTCTCTCTCTCAACTCTTACAATATGAAAGCAGAAGGTCCTCGGGAATCTTGATAACATGTTACAAAGGCACAGGAGGAGGATTGTTGTTTTTTTACTCGTTATCTAGCAACCATGCATTTTCTTTTGCGCACATCCAATTTATAATTTAAAAAATGTTTAGGTTTCCACATTTCTATTTATTTTTAAATAGTTTATTCATTTTATTTAAAAAGCAGAGAGGAAGAGGGAGAGAAGGAGACAGAGAGAGAGACAGACAGACAGACAGACAGAGGAACATAGCTCTCTCACTGCTGGTTCACTTTCCAAACACCTGCAACTGCCTGGGTTGGGTCCGGCCAAAGCCAGAAGCTAGGAATTCAATCTAGGTTTCCCATGTGGGTGGCTGATCCCCAACTACTTGAGCCACTGCCTGCTGCCTCCCATGGTCAGGATTAGTTGGAGGCTGGAACTGGGACAAAGCCGAGATTTAAACCCACGTGCTTCAGTATGGGATGCAGCATTCTAAGTTGCATTAGACTAAATGCCAATGCCCAATTTTTACACTTTCAAACACACAGCTACCTATCTAAATGAGAGATCCTCTACCCACAATTAAGATAATGTGGGTTTTTTTGCTTCATTTTGTTTTGTTTTGTACCTAAGGATAGAGTTTTTCAAATATATAGCGCAACTGCAATCTATCCACTCTATTTTAGGATTACTCTTCCTGTTAAGACTGCTTGAAGTTTAATTTTTTTCTTTACCGTTTGAGCGATTACATTACCTCTTTATCCTCACCTTCAGAAGCATTTTCTAGACAGCGTATACAACTCCAGATATGCAACAAGAGACTTCCGTCAAGTTGCTATCAAGCATCTCTAAATGCCTGGCACTGTGTTGGTGTTTAACATTCATCCATAATCCTCACAAATTAACCCTGTCTGCTCTCACAGCTATGTAACAGATCGCAGGATAGTGCTAGAGGTAAGTATTTACTAACAAAGTCGAGCGGGGTTTTAATCTGGTTCCATTTGCCTCTAAAGCCAAGCACTTTCCACACTTTTACTCCATCGTCTTATGTCAAAGTAAAATAAGCAGATCCCACCTATGCCTGCCCTACTGCAGACAATCCTGTAAATTAGTTATACTTCTGGCTTCTTTTCTTCTCTCCTTTTACATCTAAGATTCCACAGTTTCATGTGTCCAGAAATCAATGCAACGTAGGCCAGAGAGGAGTCTACATGAACTAATCTCACTGTGGCAGATTCTGGGTCTTGCTATTCTGCCTGCCTCAGTGTACTGTCCTGCTTTTGTGCTTACTTTAGACCCTGAACATTGCTAACTTACAGCTCATGCTTTAGTACCCTTGGTCATTTGACTTTTATTGCTACCAGGGCACAGGCTCCAGATTGCCATTTTCAGGAGACCTGGTTCCTGCCCCATCATTCTTGCCTGCAGCCGTGCTCATGGGCAGGTGTTGGTGCACAGGCTCCTCTGTCACCTAAATCATCTGGAGGTAAATCTACCTTGATGTGACTTTTTCTCAGACTAATGTCCCTACCAGTTCTAGCTTCACTCTCTTGTGTAGGACAATATTTTCTTCAATGAGTGTGGCTGGTTATTTATTGCTCACAGTTTTAACCCCCTAAAATTACTTAACCCTCCACTAACATGAAACTACTTCTGTCACTTGTTTAAAGCCACCTCACACACAAGCCAAATTGTCAGGTCAAATGCAGGGTCTGATGCTGTACATCTAGCCTGAAATTACAAAGAACACGTAAGTTATGCAAAAGGTAATTAGAGACATAAAATTAGTAACGACACTAAGGTCAGCACCCCTCTGCTGCAAGACAGCACAAGGCTGTTTAACAATTATGCAGGAGGCTGGCTGTGCATGCTAATATCTTGTTGCATTTCCTTCTCGCTCCATGCATACATATGCCAAACAGGCACACATGCAAAGAAAATGAAGATTGTTAGTTTTTTGGGATCTTTTCTTGGTTTAACTCATTGGTTGTCTTTTCCTTCCTCCTATTAATAAGGCAATTGTAAAATCATTTTATGCAGTTTCTTTTTGTCCTTTTTCTTCTATTTTTTTTTTTTTTGCTCTTGCATTTATTCTCTATGCCTTTAATGAATAGGTAGGCCCTGTACCTACTTCTGTAAATGAAATCTCTATTCAGACATAAGCTAGCAGTGTGTATGCGTGCATGCATGCACACACACACACACCCAATAAACCAAAACAAAACAAGGATTCTGATCAAAAACCCTGCCTGGCATATTGTCTCAGAGAACGGGAAGTATACATTGTCTTGAACAGGGGCTCATTTTTTCAATATCTGCTGCATAAATAATGGAAGATGCTGTTAGCAAAATAAAACACTGTATTCCTCTATATTTTGAGCCATTTATAACAGGTTATATTAGCAAAACAAAAATTAAAAGCACAAGAGGTGATTAATAAAAGCAACGTTATTCTAGCAGTGCCCAGTCCAGGATATCACCACACTGAGGGGCTCCCGTACTAGACTGGTTCCATAGGACAGTAAACAGATTGTGTAGGCAACATCTAGAAGCTACTGTAGCAACAACAACTGGGGAGGTAGTTACAGCAGTGAGTAACAACAGAAGAAATATAAGCAACAACTGAACCAAATATGTTAACGTTTTCATAGGCCATTTTGCTTCTACCATAATCAGGTTCTTAGAGATACAGTTCAGTAGAGGGGAAAAAAAAAAAAAGGACACATCTTAAGAATACAAAAGGATGCAATCAAGCAATTACAATAAATGGAAGAAGTAGGTGGCAGTTTCCATTAATAACTTAATGTCCTGATCAATAAATAAAAGTAATAATAATTGAGATGATTAGACAATTGAGTGCTTATGATTGCCTAATTTTGGACTAAAGGCTTTCCTTGAATTCCACCTATGCCTGGCCTTGGAGGTATCCTCATTTTTAACATAAGGAAACCAGGATTCAGAGAAGCACAGAAAACCTGGTCTGGGAGATGCATCTGGTAAGTGGAATGGCTAGATAAAGACTAAATCTTTCTCACTCCAATGCCATGTTTGTAAGTTCTCTCCATTTGCCTCCCACTGACTACTAATTGAAAATATCCTGAAATTATTCCAAGGTTTCAAAAGTTATCACCAATATTGACTCTGTTTTTTTCCCCTACAAAGTGATTAAGCATATTCTGGTCAATTTTACAATTGAATACTGCCATTCATTTGTCAACCAAGAATTGTCAAGCAATGTTATCTTTGATTTTGTGCTTGTCATCACACTGACAACAAGAATTACTACTTTAAATGGTGAATTCCACTAGGAGAGTTGGACTGAATAGACCTACATAAAATTTATTTGTACAAGAAGAAGGCAAATAATATTCTGAGCAGTGTGCATGAAAGTTTTTGCAAGAATTCATATGGACGCAAACAGCAAGGGAACTAAGAAATCACAAAGCATGCTGTGGCACAAATGTGTCAAACTCAGAAGAACCTATACCAGAACAATTGTGTCACATTCATATTGCAAGTGGAGATTTATTCTCAGGAAAATATCACCTGCTACATTAAACTGATGTTCATAATTTGCATGATACTGTTTGCATTTCACATGTAAATTTGCAATGGTTTTATGCTCATATAAGAACTATGAGCCTGTAGCATTTGTACTTGACTTTCAGTTTGTAAATATTCAGGGAATACTAACATTTCTATATAAATTATGAGAATATGTGAAGATATTTATTTCTCCTTAAAAAGGTCCTGCTTTACTCACATTTGGAACCAATTACCACAAAAATGGTCATGATGATGAAAAGCTGATTGAGTCCTTTAGACAAATTTTGCTAGTGTGGCAGCAGGAGCATTTAAAAGAAAATTGTAAAAAAAAAAATCTGAGACTTTGCAAAATACACCCTTTTCATATGTGCTGTGCATGAGAATTGGCCCTAGGATTATTCTAAAAGTATAGATCCTAGGGTTGTCTTCAAGTCTAATTGTGGGGTCAAAGGCCAAGACACATTTTTGTTAAGTTTCACTGTGATTCTGATAGGATTCCCCAACTGTTCAATTAATCATGAACTAATCCATTAAAAAATTAAGACTTTGATCAGAAAAGTGTTTCCAACTTTCAACATGCATATGAGTCACCAGAAGGCCCAGAATAAGTAGATTCCAATCCAGCATATCTGACACGAGTCCTTTGACTCTGCATTTCTGATAAACTCTTACATGTTCAAGGAATCTATAATGATCTACCTGCAGACGGGAGTGTGACCAACTAATGTAGAAATAAATTGGATGAACATAAGCTCAAAGTTGTTTCTTAAGTATAGTGTTAGTTACATGAATATACACACATGGCATGCATGGGTGTGCACACAGATACATTAGTGTACACATCAATGCATCAAGAAAATAACTTCACATGTTTCAGCAATCAGGAGATATGCACACTTTTATACTACTTACAGCATTATTCATAAAAGCAAGAGTACATAATTAGCCGATGTGTTCATCAACAGATAATGGAAACAGCATGACATCTATACATGATGGAATATCATTCCACCTTTAAAAAGAAGCATATCTTGCTATTTGCAACAACATGGATGAAGTTGGAAGACTTATGCTAAGTAAAATAAGGTAGCTACAGAACAATAATTACTGTATAAGGTCACATATTCTTGTGATGTAGAATCTAAAAAAGTTGAATGTCTAGAAACAGAGTAAATGGTGGTGACCCAGGGTTGCATGGATGAGAGAAATGGAGAAATGTTGATTAAAGAGTACAAACTAACAGTTATAAGATGAATACATTTTGAATATCTAATAGCCAATAATAGTTAATAGCTATGAATTGTATACTTCAAATTTGCTAAGAGTAAATCTTGAATATTTTTACCACAAAAATTAATTATGTGATGGGTAATGTTAAGTAGCTTGATTGTGGTAATTATCTCATACATTTATTAAAACATGTAGTACAGCTTGAGTAAAAGTATTTTTTCTTTGTCAATTATACTTTAATGAGGTTGGAAAAAATATTCCTCAAGTCTTCCATTGGTACAGATTTGCATTAGTTCCTTTTCTGGGGGAAAAGGAAGAGTCAAATTTTTTTCATCAGGATTCAATAAATTATAAAATTTATCTCAAAGTTGGTACTAAACAAATTAATATTTAAAAAGAAAGAGGGCAAAAAAAAAATCTAAGAGAACAAAGAAACAAGAGATATCCTTATTTGACCAGAGTCAAACGTGAGGAAATACCAGACAAGGTAGAAGATTCCTGGGGAAAGTTTGGAGGTGGAAAGCATCAGAGCCCCGAGGGTGTAATGCCACAATGACTGAGTCATCACGTTGGAGGCTGCGGTCCTTCTCTACCCTCTGCTTCCTTCCCTAACACAGGGACCTATTCTGCATTTCTCAACATCAGTTCTCTACTGTCCAAGGACAGCATGGCGAAGGAAGGAAATGAGAAGGACCAGTACTCCCCACAAGAAGGTGAGCACTAAATATTTTCTTTAGGTGATTTCAAATATGTATCTGCTTGCTTGAAATAAACTTCTGGCATGTTCCAGATATGTCAACATGATAGTATGTAAGTACAAGGGTCAGCCAAAAATTTTTACTTTTTATCATTTATTTGAAAGTCAGAGTGACTTAGGAGAGAGAGAGAGAGAGATCTTCCAGCTGCTGGTTCCATCCACTAAGAGCTGAGCCAGGCTGAAACCATGAGCCAAGAATTCCATCCTCGTCTCCCACATGGCTGGCAAGGGCCCAGACACTTGAGTTATCTTCTGCTGCTTTCCAAGACACATTAGTATAATCCTAGAAGGGAAACTGAATAGCTGGGACACAAATTGGCATTCCAATATGGGATGCAGTATTGCAAGCCAGGATTTAACCTGCTGTGACACAATGCTGGTCCCAGATAATTTTTCTTCTTTTCTATAGAAGACCAGATAGTACTATCTTAGGGTTTGCATGCCATATGGTATCTATTGTAATTACCCAACTCTGCTACCATAGCTCAAAATAAGCCATTGATTATGTGCAAACGAATGCCCATTGTGATGTTCCCAAACAGACCCTCTGTTTAAAAAACAGTCTGTCAGCCTCTGCTCATGGCAGTTTGCATAACCCACCTCACCCAGGAAACACAAAAATGTATTGTTAGATCTTGTATTTTAGTTATTCAGCAAAAAATCTGAACAGCAATTCTAATAGCATAATGATTCAGATAGAAATAGAACAGGCCTTACACCAGAACAGATAAAGGATAGTTCTTTAGAAGGGCCTCTCTCAATTGTCTTTGTTTTCTTCCTGACCTATTTTGTGAATTTTACAATGTTGGAAGGAAAAGAGGCAGGAACAGGAAGATGAGGCACTAGCAGGTAAGATGTTCCATCATCCACTTGAGAACCACATGGCCACCATTGCTCAGTTTGCATTGTTTCCCTGAGAGGTTTACTCTACTGATATGAGTCCAAGATCAGAAAACCCAAGTTTTGGCATTAGCAACCTCCTAAATCCCAAAAGAACCATGAGTCTTCTTCCCACAACTTAACTGATAGTCATACACGGGGGCCTGGCGCTATGGCTCACTTGGTTAATCCTCTGCCTGCGGCGCTGGCATCCCATATGGGCACTGGGTTCTAGTCCCGGTTGCTCCTCTTCCCATCAGGCTCTCTGCTGTGGCCCGGGAAAGCAGTGGAGGATGGCCCAGGCCCTTGGGCCCTGCACCCCATGGGAGACCAGGAGGAAGCACCTGGCTCCTGGCTTCGGATCGGCGCAGAATGCCAGCTGTGGCGGCCATTTGGGTGTGAACCAACAGAAGGAAGACCTCTCTCTCTCTCTCTCTCTCTCTATAACTCTACCTGTCAAAAATTTTTTTGAAAAAGTCATATACTGATAAGATACAAGAGAAGGGGAAGTTATGAGAAGACTACTTGAACCCATATGGTTCACTCTATGAAAGCATCTCTGTGCTTAAGGAGGGAGGATCTACCTATAACACAGCAGGCAAGCTGCAGTGGCAGGCTTTGGACTATATCTGGCCTTGGACTTTATTTCAGGAGACTCTGGGTCCAGCCGTCTTGGGTCTGTCTCACTGTAAACTTGCATCATCCACTCTGGTGTCAAGCAGCAGGGAATCTGACACTGTGTGATGGCAACAAGAATGGCAGGGAGAGAAGTTATGTCAACTCAGACTCAATAAAGAGCACGATCAAGTCGTCCAGAAGGGAGAGACCACATGACGACCTCATCTAGCTGCCAGTCACTGGATTATGCACCTCCCATCCAAGAACGTTTCCTTCTGGTTTACAGAGAAGTGATGACCAGAGCTTCCACTGGAGGAACGGAGACTTGATGATGAGAAGCACAACTGGGAACCAAGCCAAGCAAACACATCGTGGAAGTGATACCACAAATAAGCTGCAAAGCAGCAACATCTATTATAGCGGTTATATCGCCAAATTTGAGGAGCGAGAGGCAGGTCAAATCTATTGGAGCCTTATGAGAAGGGCAAGGACAGTCAAATCAATTTGATTACTCATAAAATAAAAAGATTATTTTAAAAATCTTTCAACCTTTGATTTGCTGGCCCCTGTTACCGCTTAATGAATGACCTGCCTTTGGCTGGGGCTCTTTTGGTCTGAACAGTCAGCCTGCTATGCCGTCTATCTGTACTAGCTCCTTCTTACTTTCACTAATGGCAACGGCCTTTAGAAAGGAAATGCAATCCTAGGTTTTTACTTTTTTCTCTTAGATCTCAGAAATTTTCCACATATTTTGAGGTATCTATAATATTGATCACCTTTACAACTCTGAACAGATATGGCCTCAAATCCTTCACAAACAATCCTTAAAAATTTGTGAGTGTAACCTGCTTATTTTCTGAGATTTGGCATTTCCCCTCTGATGCCCCCTTATTGTCTGAAGGAGTTAATGCACACATAAATGTGATGACTCTTCTCAAGTTCAGCAGCAGCTAGGAAGTGTTAGAGCCAGGACTAGATGGTTGGCTCATGGATTAACAAGCCAGCACTCAGTATACTACATTCCTTCCTGCTTCTGTGAAGGCCATGACCATGAGGGACATGTAGCTGAGCCATCAGCACTAAATAGAAACTAGGCAAGGTCTTTGTAGTGGAAGAGCTGTGAGTGAGTCACAAATCAAAGTAGTCACATGATATTTGATATCACAGATAAAACTATTCACATGGTATTTGATATTAACACAGTGCCTTGTATATTCTGTGCACTTGAGAGCACAAGTCATAATGCACTCAGATCTGTTTGTCTGTCACTCCTAAATAGACTACCAACTTCTCACAACCCGAGCCCACATCTTACTCACATCTGTATCTGTAGCATCTAGTAAAAAGTCTAGAACACATTTGACATTGAAAAACAAATATTTATTAAGTCAATATTTGGACAAATGTATATATGAATCAAAGAGTAGAAAAACTAGAAAGGAACACTAGATTCAGAACCAATTGTCTTGGATTTATTTTGACTCTACCACATACCAGCTGACTGATTTGGAACAAATTTTTATATAAAATAAAAATAGCAGTTCCTATTAGCAGTGGTCTGTTTCTTCTGAAATCCATGTTGGAGTTTAATCCTCACTGTGAATTATTAAGAGGACAAAGCATAATCTAACATTGGGAAAGTCATTAGAGCTAGGTAAAATCATCAGAGTAGAGCCTGTATGATTAAATACTGGTGGTTTTATAAGAAGACAGACACATTCCTTGTTTCTTGTCCTATGATATTTTGCACTCTCTAGCAACTTTGCTATCAAGAGTGCCATCACCAAATATGGGCCCCTTGATCTTGGGTCAGAACCATGAGCCAAAACAAACTTAATTTCTTTAAAAGTTACCCAGCGTGTGGGACAGGGTTACCAGCAACAGAAAATTGATTAATACAGCAATATAGCACTGTACAGTTCAAGAGGTCCTGTGAATGCTGTAAAGTACATATAAAGCAATTATTATTAATTTTCTCAGCTACGTCTTGCTCAATGACTACCATATCCATAGCTCAAGCAGGTGTCAAAAACACAAATGCCAGACAGTCTAAGCAATAATATGGCAGATTCTTAAGAAACACAAAGGCCCAAGAACAATGATAAATGAAAACACTCCAAGAACTGTGGTAACAGGATATGCCAGGGACTATGATGAATTAGCACACACCTCAAACAAAGTAGCCAGTGTCACCTGGTCATTCCCTGGAGTGATTACAAATCCAACACCACCAGAACTTATAGTTATTCAAGACAAAAATAGGAAACCAGATTGTGGAGTGAGATACCTAAATTACTAAACCCTGGACAACATGGCACCGGCTACCCTTGGAGTATGAGTATGCTTACACTGACATACATATTAGCAGACTGATGAATTAGCATCAAGACTGTGAGCAGGCCCACAGCGGCCATCTAAAGAAAAATCACTACAAGCAACATCTACCAGTGAAAGAAAAAGAGGGCCTACACTTATTTGCTTGGTTTCCCTGGGTAAATTCGCTAAATCGGGTCTGATAAGTCGTACTCCCCTGTTCAATGCATGAGCAATGTACTCTGAAAGAGCAAAATACATAGCACATCAAAGAAGGTACTGAATCTGTGCTGAGCTTCAAAACATAAGCTGGTATCACCATGACCTGCAAAGGATGGATAAAGTGGGCAAGTAAGCAAAATGCATGCATGAATGATCAGGATCTTAAATACTATACATGCCCTATTGCATACTGAGTATACTTTGGGGTCTTAGGTGAGAACCAAGGTTTACGTAGCCTCCAGTTTACAAATGACAAAGGGGAAGCACAGGGAGTTCTAGTCATTTGTCCAAGGTCACGTAGCAAGTAGGGCCAGAATTGAAACTGAGTCCAAAACTTTAAGCAGCGCTCAAAAATGTCCCTCTGAGCACTTTGGCCCTTCCTGGAACAGACCAAACTTTACATTTTCTTATAGCTCTGGAACAAAGAGCACCCAGGTATTTTGAGAATGGGTAATGTTGATATAGATTAATTAACAGGCAGTGTTTTAAACAAACACACTCAAGAAATGCCAATATAATAATACATTAATTAGTGGCCCCAATAATACACTAGTAATTGAGTTTTCCATATAGTTAGTGGTGCTTTGATGCCAGACAGAGCTCAACAAATTAATACTGAAAGGAAAACAACATTAAGAGGCTGGATAGTCTAATTGATGAGTACATAAAATAAATGATCAAATATTTGTGTGTGTGGATCTCCAATAAGCACTCCATTTTATGATAATGAGGAAGAATTACTGAAAATTAGGCTAGCCAAACTGTACTGAAGACACTCTTCTGCCAGTGTTCTGATTGGTGCAATCAAGTAAGGGTTCAGTGGAAGCAGAGGGAACCTTGAGTAAAACTGAGAGAACTTAAAGTATGAAAATGGCCATCGTACAGAGTTAAATTTATGATGAATAGATCACCTGTCCCTTTTCACTGAATGACAAAACAAGAACAGGTAGAAGGAAAGAAGCCCTGTGATGGAAACTATTTAAAAAACATGGAAGACATGAGAGACCTGAGCCTGGATCAAGGTGCAGCTATTTTAAAATGGGCCTCCATCTTGTATCTCTGGCCTGACCGGGGCCCTGAACCCTAAATCAAAAGCTCCTGAAAAAAGAAAAATAAACCCCCCTTGTGATAGGCTCCCCTAGCAACAGCCAATCAGCAGACAGCAGGAAAATAGCTAAAGTTTCAGGTGTCTTTTCAGGCAGTTAAGGTGACTGATAACATCCCAAGCCCATGCAGTTTGGCACGTATACCCTAGTGGCTCGGACCCTATACTTTAGCCAATCATTTTAAAAAGCATCAACCCCAAAAGCCATCCAACTGCCTTTACTAGGTCTGAAGTAGGCAGGCATACAGGTTAAAATTGATCAGATTTGTGAACTGGAAGACCACACCCCTGTGTGACCTCATGCTTCTACCTGATGCCTTTGCCATGCCCCTCTGTGGCCTCATTCCCCTACCTGGCCACACCAGGGTGCCCACCAGCCAATCAGGTGAATTACCCACTCCCCTTTGGAAGTGGGTTAAAAGCCTAGGGCACAGTGTGCCCAGCGGCTCTTTTTCCCTGGCCTCTTGCCAGGACAGGGCTTGTTGCAGCCCTGTACCTCCAGGGCGCATGGCCTTCCGGCCATGTGCTCTAGGCTTCCCGGCCTGGATGCTCATCCACGTGGCTGGTTCCTGGTGCTTGGTATGAACCCCTATTCAACTCTCTCCCCTAAATAGAGCTCTCACTCTCTTATGCACCTTTCTTACTAAATAAAAGCTTAAAACGTACCATGCTGCCTCGTTTATCTGTGCCGGTATTTAGAATTCTTCTCTAAATATTAGGCAAGAACCCTCTCAAGCTTATTAATATCAGGAATTTAGTTAGTAATAAGCCCGTGGTGAAATCGTAAGGCACCCCAAATTCCGGTAGCACATGTGGCACCCCGATAACATTTCTAGGGAACTTTAAAAGGCCACATTTCAGGGTAAATTTTAGGGGGTCTTCCCCGATTTCAGGTCCATTCTCGCCACTGGATGCACTAATCAATTTTTAGAGATGTTCTTTGAATTTCCCGTGGAATGACATGATTTGTTGAATGGTACTATGCTATAATGTATAGAATGTCTCTGAAAACCCTGTAAAACCCCCGTTAGCTGAAGGGTCAGGGCTCTCAATTCAAATCCGCTGCATCAGTGATGGTTGAGAGTCCAGTCGCAAGCCTGCAATAAAACTCTCGTGTGTTTTACAGTGGTATCGGCTCCCTGGTGGTCTTTGGGGACAATCGAACTGGGCATAACAGACATTCATGTTTAATATCAAACTTAGCTGACTCCAAAATGTCAGAAACCAAGGACATAGCAAAGATGTCATATACTAATGCACAGAATTGGGGTTGGAGAATGGGGGATGAGGTGCCCCAGCTCACAGCCTGGGTGGCGTCCTAGGAGTCTTTATGTTATTCAGACATTTCATGTTTTATTTCAAATATTTATTCCAGGCAAAATGTTGAGAAGCTTTCAAAAGTGTGTGTGTGTCTGTGTGTGTGTGTATTCCCTCTTGCAAGGAGTTCCTGTTGTTATGTTAATTGCAAAAATGTGCTACCTTCTCTTCGCAAGTATTTACATATTAATTAACTCTGAGAACACTGCAGTTTGCTGAGTTGAAGGTGCTAACATTTTGGGCTCCTGGTTGGATTCAGATGAGAAGGAAGCACTAGATTAGACATAATATCATCAAAATGCTTGAGAAGTATGCAGAATGTTCCTTCCCTGTGATGGAAGATTTCTGGTAACTACTCTAACAAAGGCTACAGGGGCATTTTTATGCCAGGGAAATAAATGTGGATGCTGCACCTGCGTCCCATATGAGTCCCAGTTCTAGTCCCGGCTGCTCCTCTTCAATCAAGCTCTCTGCTATGGCCTAGGAAAGCAGTAGAAGATGGCCCAAGTCCTCGAGTCCCTGCACCCAGGTGGGAGACCTGGAAGAGGCTCCTGGCTCCTGGCTTTGGATCTGTGCAGCTTGGCCATTGCGGCCATTTGGGGAGTAAACCAACAGAAGGAAGACCTTTCTCTCTTCCTCTCACTGTAACTCTACCTCTCAAATAAATAAATAAATAAATATCTTTTTAAAAAATTAAGATCTGTGTTCTAGAAAATTTAAGTTGGTCTCTGAAGTATCAAACATAAACAATAAAACGAATGTGTTAAGTTAAGCCAGCATCTCAAGTAGGAAGCTTAAGCCAATGTGTCATAAGGCAGCACCTAAATGCTAAATCGCACCATAACCTAAAGGAAACAGTGTTCAGTTGTGGACACTGCTTCCCTGCCAGGCACTGCCAGGAGCTCCCTTAACTGAGTGTCAGCAAAGATTCTGGTAGACATAGGACTTTAATACTGTGATACGTGCTTGATCAAGCAAAGCGTCCAAGTTCAGCTTAATTTCAGTTTACTGACCACAGATTCTGAATTCTATCACAGGTTCAGGCAGAGACTAATCAGGTAAAGCAAGACAGAAGCTTTCTGAGGTAGAATTTTGCTGCAACCCATGATGAGAGTATGCAGATGAAATTCTAGTACCTGCAATAACATTAACTGTGAGTATGTAACATTCCACTCGCTAAGGGACACAGACTGTCCTGATCCATCCTCAGAAGTCCACACTTGATTTCCCCAGCCGCTCTCTGGAACACAAGGCAGTTGAATAACCTTCCCAGGGGTTGGCTAGAAAGTAGCAGTATGGGGATTTGAACTCACACAGTTCTGTGCTCTTATGATTTTTAAAACAAATTATTCTTTATTACTTATGTTATTGTGATGCCTGTTCCACAAGCTAACAAGAAAAACCTGAGGATATAAGTAGCACCATGAAGAGTTGCTGAAATTTTATTTTAGGGGATGGCGTTGTGGTGTAGTAGGCTAAGCCTTTGCTTGAAGCACCAGTGTCCCATATGGGCACTGCTTCGTGTATCAACTGCTCCTCTTTCGATCCAGGTCTCTGCTTATGGTCTGGGAAAGCAGTGGAAGATGGCCCAGGTGCTTGGGCCCCTATATCCATGTGGGAGACCAGGAAGAAGCTCCTGGCTCCTGGCTTCAGAAGGGACCAGCACCAGCTGTTGCGGCCATTTGGAGAGTGAATCAGCAGATGGGAGACTTTTCTCTGTCTCTCCCTCTCTGTCTGTAACTCTGCTTCTCAAATAAATGCATACAATTTTAATAAAAGCAAATTTCTAAAAAAGGAGAGTAAATAACACCAAATAATAATTGTATCTATTAGTGCCTACTACTGAATTGTCCTTATGTGTCCAGCACAGTAAGAAGAAAGAGACTTGAAAGCAAAGAAATGAGAAAAAAAGGAGACAGAAAGTCTAATGATCACATGTGAGGACACACACATACACAATTTTACAAACCCTCTTTTGTGCCTGGATTGAAGAATCTCCCTATAAATTCACTCAATGCCTCCTGAGAGGAAACAATGGATTTCAGGCAGAAATTATGAAATCCCAAGGAGAGTCATTATCAGCATGGAGACAGCTGTGATATAGCATCCTTGATCGTCTACATTCAAGGCTCAAACTCAGGGGGAACATAGAGGTCCCTTTGTTAAAATAAAGCGATCATTTTTGCCTTCATTAAAGAAAATATCATGGCATTATTAATCTACAGCACAAGTCCCATATGCTATTGTAACACTGGCAAATCTTGCTTTGGGGAGCTGTTATCAATAGCAAATACTTATAAATAAAGCATAAATAATGCTTTAATCATATACAGCTTAACCATATCCACTACATACATTGACTTTGCTACATAAAAATCTTGCAATTTCCTCATTACGACTGCTGAGAATTCTCTGTAACATTTCTTCCCTGTACTGCAACTTTACGAGAAAGTTTGAGTAACAAGTGATACACAGATACCAATATTATCTTAGAAATGTTCTAAATGCCCTCCAGACCTTGGCTTAAAAGAAAAAAAAAAGCACAATGTCTGACTGTGATGATCTTGAGTATAACACTGGTATTAAACTCTGGCAGTAGGAGCCTCTAAAATTCCACAGATCTAGAATGCCAGGTCAGGGTATGTTATTTAAACAGAAATATACAATTTAAAGAAAAAACTATAGTTAAAGGGAAATAAAGACTGGGTCACATGAATATAATCTTCCAAACATGCTATACTTTCTTTTGTATATTTAACATATTTATTAGGTAATTATTTGTATCTATGTTTAATGCTTTTTTCCCAAAATGGCAAAAATTGCATTGATCACATTCATGGATGCAATCCCAACACTCACTAGAATATAGTAAGTGTTCAATAAATGCTTGAATAAGTGATAAGTAATTAACCATTGTAGAGCCATGGCTTTCTCATCCTCTCCCTGACCTGGTTTCCTGTTGAGAACCACAGTCTGAGAAATCAGGTGTTTCTTAAGGAAAATGATGAGACAAGAGTTTCCACATAAAGTATGAACTGCAAGGAAGAACACTAGCATTGCAAACTCAGTGCTGGAAGGCAAACTGATAACTAAGACATAAAACAAATAATGGGACTATGGCACACAAGGGAGTTACTCTGTCCTTTGGGATCTTAAAACACCACTTTAAAAAGGAAAAATAAGACTTGCTGATCAAAAAGAACACATCCGTGACTTGAACTTGACCAAGTGCCATCTGTTAGTAGTGTCTCAGAATTCCTTTGCTGGGTGCTCTTTAACTATGGACACCATCTCAGCTTTTTACACTTAGTTTTCCCTAACGGGCTTCCTTCATTCCTAACCAGATCCCCTTAGCACATGAGAAAAAATGCTCGTCAACCTCACCTACTGAAAAGCCAAATGGACACTAGAATGGGCACTCCCAAGTCTCTGGGACCAGTTCTCCATCAAGTTTTACATTAGTCATATTAATTATGCTGAACTTGTGCTTTGAGATTTTTCTTGACTATTTCTAAATGATATGTTATATTAATAGTCATTTGCCTGTTGGATAATGACTTTGTGTCTCGGCCTTGTTTATTTGCACCTTTAAATCCAAAGCTTACCAAAGTGGAACCCAACTAGATTTCCCTCTGAATAAATCAAAGCATTTGGTCAACTGGACATGCTTTGCAAACATATGGAAGACTGTTTTACCTTCTCTTTATCACAAATTTAGAAAATGGAATGTTCTTATGAAGTTAATCTGACACTATCTCAAACTTTTCTGATTAATTCTATCTTATTTATTGAGATACTGAATTGCTTTGGGTCAGGAAATTCGTAATCCTTTCTTCTCAAAAATAGACCTCATTGATTTGTCTCCTTTTTCTCCCCACTTTCGGGCAAGTTCAAATGGAATTACCTATGGCATCATTCTCCCAGCTTTCAGGACTGAGAAGTGATGGGTTATTTACAAATAGAGGGATCAATGAAACTTATTGAAATCTTCTCTGGTTTCTGAAACTAGGCTCTAAAGCAATCAGGAACCTTGCATTACCAAGAATGAGGGGAATGAAAACTCAAGCATCCAGGATTCTTCCCCCTCCTTTCCAGATTACTTTTCCCTCCCTCTCATACCCCACATGCACACACAATAAGTCTTAAGGACAATAAACTTTATGATTTAAGCATTGATAACCCATCCCCATTTAAGCTAACAGCCTTACTATGCGCTCTACCCCTGAGTGTGCTGTTTTAATTAGCAAGATGGATTTGGGAGTTTATATGTTCTGTTGTGCTATAATTCCTGCCTTTACAGTAATTTTCTCCTGCTTTTCACACTATAATGTGCCATAAATCCTAGTTAGTCTGTTTCACTGGCCTGTTGCTAGTCAGAGTCAATATTTCAGGCCTTTTGTTGCCATGGCAACCTTCCACCGTACTCCTGTTCACTGGAATATGATACAGTCTCCTGGGGAAATTGCTATGAACTTGATCATCACATGGATTTAGGCCCCCTGATGCACCTATTCTCCCCATGTCTCTCTGCCACCCACTGATTTCTCTCTGCTTCCATTTTGTGTCTGTGTTGGGGATCGGGTGGTGGGGAGCTGCACACACACACACACACACAGAAAAGCAAGCACAGATCTCTGTGTGCCCCCACGACACTGGACCCAGTTCAGAGAAGAGGCAGAGGAGCAAATCTGATTGACTAAGAGGCACTGATGCAGTGACACCAGCCACACACTTGTGCCACTGGACGGAGAGCTGGGTCACATTCACTTTCTCTCATGCTGTTGCATTCACACACACACACGTGTGCCTGTCTTCACATATCCACACATTTTCCAGGGAAGATGGGTGAAAGAAGAAAGCAAACAAAGTAAGGTAACCAGTATCCTTTCTTTCATCCCCCTCGAAAGGTTAAGCTTGAAAACATGGTAAACATAAGACAGTCTTAAAGCCAGAACAAACCAGGTGCCCATCTCCCAGCACCGTCCTACCTTCACCCCTCGCTCTCGCCTCCTATTTCTCTCCAGTTCTTCCTTCCCAGAAGTCGCTCATACATTTTTAAATCTCAGTGCATTTCTTTCAAAATTTAATCAAAGCACAAGTTGCAATCCATTGCCCACCTTTCACTAGAGAAACTCAACATCTAGCCACCTTTCATCTCCAGTGGTGTTCTTCTGGATTTCTGTTTGCTGTAATTTTCCTTGAGTGTGATATTGTGAGGAGCAATACACAACCAGAGGCCAGCAGATGCAGGCAAATCAGTCGCTTAAGTACTCCTTTTCCTCGACTGTGCAGTGAGATAATCTTGCCCATTCCCCAGGGTCACTGAATAGCTAGGATGGTTTTGAAGAAATATCATGAAGTAGAACCTCTGAAACATTTGAATTATTATTTTAAACCTATCTTCCTTTTCAGCAGCATCTTGTTAACAAAAGCTTTCAGAGTCCAGTAACACAACCTCCGTCTCTGGGTTATGGTGAGAATAAAATACACAAGTTGACAGCAGAGGTAGATTTTTCATTCCATTTCCTACCTGTTGACCATTTTCTCCAGCCAGGTCAGGTTACTATCTCATCTCACATGTTCACATTTGGAACATAGGAACTTCTCTCTTCCTCAGGGGACTCCCATTGAATTTCACACATGTTGTAGCTGGAACAATTCTCCAAGAGCCCTTCACTGATGTTCTCAAGGAAGGGCCAACATTATATCAGAACAGAGAACAGCCTGCAAAAAAGCCTAAGTTCTTTCCCACAGCCTCAGAGGGTCACACAGGGGCACTGAGACGATCGCCCACATACGATGCACTAGGTCAGTCTCTCCATGCAGAAAAGCAAGCACAGATCTCTGTGTGCCTCCACAAAACTGGACCCAGTTCAGAGAAGAGGCAGAGGAGCCAATCTGAGTGACTAAGAGGCACTGATGCAGTGACACCAGCCACATACGTGTGCCACTGGACGGAGAGCTGGGTCACATTCACTTTCTCTCACACTGTTGCATCCACTGAACCAACTTCTTTCATTGCCTCCAACCCTCTGTCCAGTGTTTGGTGATGCCTTTTATCATATCCCAGTTTCACTTATCCTTGGGAGAGGTCAGTCCCCATACCCAGCCCGGAAATAAAGAGGCCTGGGCTTGTGTTCTTTCACATCTTCCATTTGCCTTTGCTGGGCCCAGGCTCATTTCTGAATTGAGAAAAACTGGAGTAGGAAAGAGTACAGCCTTTAACGCCTCTTCTGACTGCCCCAAACTATAGTTTTCTAAAAAATTCTCATATCATGGCACCTGGTCAAACCCTTGAATAAATCAAGTCAAGCATCTGACAAATTATTCCTCTCTGTGCTGATAGCCCAAACTTCTAACAATTCTCATTGTATAGGATCTAGGTGCACACTGTATTTTTTCTTCACAGATAGACTTAAACCATTATTTCTTCAAGATTTATTAAATATTAAATATCCAATTCTATCAACTTATTAAATTACTTACCTGTAATTATGGCTGTATTTACTGGGTAGAGTGTTTATAGGGTCCTGAGTGTGTCATGCTCACAACTGCATACACAATATCCAGCTTACCACTGTGTGTAGCACAATGATAATTGTTTCATGAATAGATAAAATGAATGAGGAGGCTATGTAAGTCATCCTGACTACTCCTTTAATTTGAACTCTTATTTCTTAGTGTTGGCAAATAGCCAATATGAGGGTGCTTCATATAAAAAGAATGAAAAGATAGGTTTACTTTGGTGCAAAGAAAAAATTTAAATCCATGCATTTTTTATTAGATGCATCATCTATGAACTTTTTGAAGATGCTGTGTACATCTTTAAAAAAATGAATGAGGCATCCCACTGAATGTTTTCAGCTGATTAATTAAGAGAACCGAAGTGAGGGGAGTTCCGTCTTAGGCCTCACAGAAGACTGCATTTACATTTAAGACCTACAGTCTTATTAATTTTACTTACCCTAAGTCATAATATTAAATATAACTCTTTTCAAAGCCAGGATACTCTCACAGACAATAAATGATTTGAAATTTTAGATCTCAATTATGTGAATTACATAACAAGAAAATAAGCTCTCACTTCTTAGGAGTTGGAAAGATGGGTTTGTGTCATGAATATGTATGTTATTTACACATTTCTAAGTTTAAAAATCACCTAGGATAATGCTTGTAGCTGAGTTAGCATTTTTAACTATAGAATGAGTGAGAAAATAAGAGACTGAAAAAAATCAGAAAAAAAATGATAATTACAAGTGTAAGATATTAACTGCTTCTTTTTTCCTGCACCAGAACAAACTAAAATCAGTTTCCACATACTTCTTTGTCAACACAGAAATGAGCATTTATTTTAGCAGGGAAGTGCGAGGGGAAGGGACCTAGGTTTGAGACCGGATGGTCTGGCACATACCATCTGGAGTTTCCACTACATGTCTCAGGGAAAAGCTGAAGGAGCAACACCTCTCTCCAGGGGTTGCTGTCAGGGCGTGTGAGAAACAGTGTGATAAAGTGCCTTCGCAGGTGCATTGTTAGAAAAAGAGCAATTTTCTTCTCCCTGAAAGGAAGAGTTTCTGAAAGAAATCTTACCTCTAAGTCAGTCATTCCCAAAGCACAGGACACCTCACCATCAGAACACAGACTATTGGGCCTCGCAACTGAGTTTCTGAATCAGAAACCATAGAGGGGGTAGAGAATTTGCATTACTAACAAGTTCCTAGGTGACTGTCCAGGGACCATATACGTGCTAAATTTAAGGTGACAATCAGAACTGCTTCCAGGGGCTAGAGGGCAAACATGACTCTGTAATTCAGGTCAAGGGTAAACAATGAGTGAGACTGTGAGGATCTGAAGGGTGCCTGTCCTCCTAGAAGTCATTCTGATACAAAATTTATTTTTAAAACGCTTCACCAAACAAAACAGGTTCATGGGTAGGAACTGACCTGTAAGAAACCTTCCTGAATCATGCAGTAAGTTTGTGAAGTGATTAGACTGGACACGGGCTCCCTAGACAGTTATCTCCTCTGCCTGTGAGTTCCTGCACCTAGCTGAGGCTTAGCATTGCAAGCAGAACTCTGCAAATATTTCCACCTGTATAATCTAATGGACGACTCTGGAGGTTTGCATCTACCTTGCAGTATGTTCAGTGACCAGCTCCATCCTGCTCATAAGTTGGAAACCCAAAGGAAGACAGGGCATATAAGAACATGCCTTCATAAGCAAGTCCAAGTTCAAATTACTCACTTCTAATCTCCAAAGCGTTCAGCAGTTTAATGGAGATAATAAGCCCTGAAAACATGTATTTTCTGTGGTTTTCTTCTCTCCAACAAATATCAAATGGCAATAAATTGTACAGCAAAATGAGATACAGCATGCACAAGTCCATCCCGGCTTCAAACCACAACAAGGACAAATGTTTGAGCTAAGGTATAAATCACAAAACGGGTTGTAGGCTGTGTTTTCTCTCCTAAGTTCAGCTCGAAGAACAGACTTCGGGGCTGTTTGGTTTGAGTCCCATCTCCTAGCTTATCTCTTGTACGTTAATTAAATTTCCTGAGCTAGTCTCCCATCAATACGAAAAAGAATAATACTCATTGCAAAGGCTGTTCTGAGGATAAGATTAAATTAAGTAAATAAGAGCCGAGGACAGCGCCTGGCACATAGTAGATTTCAGTCTGTTGTTTGGGTTCCCTAGATATAAGAAAATACAGCAAGAGTCATACCCAAGCCCAAGTAGTCTTCCTAGGTACTGTTTGCATGCATGCCATCTATGAATCATAAAATAAACCCCTAAAAGATGGGAAGATATTTAAAGGGTACATTGGATTCTAGAGTCTTTCCCCAGAACACACAGAGTCTTTGTATATGTAATTGGTTAAGATTATGTCATCCTGGCTTAGGGTGGGCCCTAAATATAATGACCAGTATCCCTAGAAGATTATACAAAGATGCACAGACACAAACACACACCACAGACACACAAACCGGCAAGAAGGCCATGTGAACACAGAGGTAAGGATTAGATGCTAGAAGAGATGCTAGAATAGAAGTAGATCAGTGATGCTACTACAAACCAAGGAATGCCAAGAACAGACAACAAATCTAAGAAGCTCAAAAAAGCAAAGGAGGATGCAAAAATACAGCTGGGCAAAGAAGCATACTTTGAGGGAAGATTCAGACCTAATGTGGATATCTCTGAGGATGTGTGGCAAAACTTATGTCAGCAATTGCAGCATATTAAAGTATTCATCAACAAAAATAAAAACAAGGTGGCTTTGGAAGCTGGGAAACTCAATCTCTTGAGAATGAATATTTTGAGGTTAGCATACTGCTATGTAAACTGAGGGTCTAGTTGTGCCTGGGCTTTAGGCATGTACATTGATGAGATAAACTCTAGGAGATAAGAGACCCTGCATAGGACCAGTGCCCTTGAATGTGGAGAAATTCCCAGAGGAGGAGACAGGTGAAGACATACTTGCTTCCACCGTGGAAGGTTTCTACACAATTTGGAACTCAGAAAGGTGGAGTCTGGAGAGGCAAGGCCTGTGGAACTGCGCTGGAATTGCCTTTTTTAAGGACTGACAAAACTCCAGCTTTGTTGCCCAAGGACTGGACCACCCTGAGTCCCTCCACCATAAGCTTCCCTTTAATTTTTAATGCGAAATTTCCTTATGGAAGTGGACACAAATCAGGAATGGCAGACACTTAAGAGTTTTGCTAAAAACACAGCTGTCAAACCTCAAGGGATCTTGAAGAATTTTAACACTTGCTCTTCATCTCCGGTTTCTCATTGGTAAAACCAAGTGGCTGCCTTCCATTTGCTTCCCTCCTAGAGATGTGCAGTGTATAAGTGAGCTAGCTTGGCTCTTGGTGATTCAAAGATGAAGAGCATGACCTGAGTTTAAAGGGTCTCATTTTGGAAACAATTTATTCAAGTTCCCCCGCCATAGATTCTCTGCTTAGCTCAGACATCTCACAAAGCATGTCCTGACAGAGTATTCTGAGAGTATCCCAGGTCTGCACAGGATTCTAAAATGAGGAGGGGGCAAGCTGATTTGTAGATTAGCACCAGAAATTTCACAAGACCCCAACTCAGCTGTATGCAAGGCACAAATACAAAATACAACATTATTTGATCCACGGCCTCTGCTTAAGAAACTGGACTCGTACTGTTCACCTAAATAAAAATGGGAGGGGAGGCAACGGCAAGAAGATATAGCTCAGGGTGTGCCACAGATTGAGCTTTTTGTCAATTTAACTTCACCACGTTGATTCAGGATGGAAGCCGATGGAGGCAGCTGGAACAACGGCAGAGAGGACCGTGTTCCCTGAGCTCAGGGTCCTGACTCAGAACTGTGCCATCAACCGAAATCGGGCAGGGAAACCCAACTGCTGACATGCTAGCCGGGCAGAGCACCTCATGTGGCAAGAGGCATTTGAGTGGCTTCTCAACACTTCATCTAGAATCATTGCAAATTCACAATTCAGCTGGCCCAGCTATTAGCCAGGGATGTCCAGCTAAGAATTTCCTGGCTCCTAGTTTCAGCCTGACCCAGACAAAGCTGTTGTGGCCATTTGGAAAGTGAACAACTGAAGGGAAGACATTCATTCTCATTCTCATTCTTTCTCTCTCTCCCTCCCCCCCGCCCCGCCCCATATATGCATACCTTTCAAATAAATAAATAAATCTATTTTAAAAAAGCAGAAAGATTGGCAAACCATGGTATGAAAGAGGCTTGTTTATAGAAGTCAAGACAGGGGTACAAAGCAGAGCATGATACAGTCGAGTGCAGGGATGGATTTGGGAGGCAGACTCCGTGAACTTTACATTTAATCACACAGTACTACTTAACCCAAGAACTGTATGTGCTCAAGAAAGCACAAATGTTAAGAGGGAAGGAAACTTCCCTCTTTCTTAATTCATCCATTTTAAATGATGCTCTGTCCCAGTAGCACCGTTGCACTATGTTTCTGAGATGCTTGCTTCTGGCCTTCCTAACAGCTCCATCCCCACAGAGATCAGCTGTCCTTTCCTTTTTGCATTATGCCAGGAGATCAGAAAATGGATTTCTACTTAACTCCCTGAAGGTAGGGTTTCTTTTCTTCAGTGGGAAAATAAACTATAATAAGTAGTGCACTAAGAGACAGTAGCAAAGCAACTATTTTCAAGATTTCCTCCACTAGATCAGATATATAGATACAGTGGCTGGAAAACCAGCGAAGCTGAAATAAGATAGTGCCCTGACCTTTCATATGAATAACTACTATTGGCATTTTGCTTATGTAAATTAGAGAAATAAAGTGAAAAGGTAAACATAGCATGGGCTCAACTGCTTTAACAAACCAAGCAAGTAACTATTACCCTCTGCCAGGAATTCTCCTGGACTCTCTTCCTGTACTGGCTTGCAACTCTCTCTCTTTCTCTATTTTTTATTTATTTATTTTTTTGACAGGCAGAGTGGACAGTGAGAGAGAGAGAGACAGAGAGAAAGGTCTTCCTTTGCCGTTGGTTCACCCTCCAATGGCCGCTGCGGCCGGCGCATCGCACTGATCCGAAGCCAGGAGCCAGGTGCTTCTCCTGGTTTCCCATGGGGTGCAGGGCCGAAGCACTTGGGCCATCCTCCACTGCACTTCCTGGCCACAGCAGAGAGCTGGCCTGGAAGAGGGGCAACCGGGACAGAATCTGGCGCCCTGACCAGGACTAGAACCCCGGGGTGCTGGCACCACAGGCGGAGGATTAGCTTAGTGAGCCGTGGCGCCGGCCCCTCTCTTTTTAAAAATATTTATTTATTTGAAAGTCAGAGTTACAGAGAGAGAAAGAGAGAGAGAGAGAGAGAGAGAGAGAGATATCTTCCATCCTCTGGTTAATTCCCCACAAGGTGACAATAGCCAAGCTGAAGCCAGGAGCTTCTTCCAGGTTTCCCATGTGGGGGCAGGGCCCCAAGCACTTAAGCCATCTTCTGCTGCTTTTCACAGGCCATCAGCATGGAGCTGGATCAGAAAGGGAGCAGCCAGGTCATGAACCACAGCCCATACGGGATGCCAGCATCGCAGGTGGCAGCTTTACCAGCTATACCACAGCACGGACCCACTGTATGCCTCTTGTCTGTCATCCTTCCTTCTTCATCTCTCCCTGTACTCACCTGCAGGAATGGTTCTCAAGCGAAGCCCTGTATCATTCAAGGCATGTTCTAAAAACACAAGTGCCAGGACTGACACTAGATATACAGAATCAGGATTGAGGGCAAGAAGGACTTAGAGTGTTAAAAAGCTCCGTGAGTGACTTGAGTAACCAAAGAAATATTAGAATATTTGTTGGACCCAAGGTACAGGCCTATAGGCACATGTTTATATAAATAAATACATCCTCGATCATTAAAGTTATGTAGCAATTATATAGAATTTATGTATATATAGATTTATGCAGATGCCTTTCATATAAGAGCAATTCCGTATATAAATAACTCATGAAATATAACACATATAAATATCTATAATTATAATCTATAAAAATCATTACTATTATCTTCCATATATGAATAAACATTATAGGCCTCTTTTAACATTTAAGTTCATATCAATATTGAGATGATTAACTTTTTTTTAAGATTTATTTATTTTACTTGAAATAGTTACACACAGAGAGAAGGAGAGGCATAGAGAGAGACAGAGAGGTCTTCCATCCTCTGGTTCACTCCCCAATTGGCCGCAATGGCCAGAGCTGTGCCAATCCGAAGCCAAGAGCCAGGAACTTCTTCCAGGTCTCCCATATGGATGCAGGGGCCCAAGTTCTTGGGCCATCTTCTACTGCTTTCCCAGGCTATAGCAGAGAGCTGTATCAGAAGTGGAGCAGCCAGGTCTCGAACCGGTGCCTATATGGGATGCTAGCACTGCAGGTGGCAGCTTTACCAGCTACACCACAGCAGAGGTCTCACTAATATTTTTAAGTAATGGATTGTACAGGAGGAAAAACTATTGGGAATAATGAAATCAATTTTGTAGAACATGTTTGTACATATATATGTGTACATATAGACCTGGCATGTATATACATATATGTAAAAACATATGTAAGGGTACTTCAAAGCATTTGTAAAAAAAATGGAATTAAAAGATAATGCATTTTCCATGAAATTCTTGAATATCTCTTATATGTAAATAAATATAATTCACTAATGTATTTACCCTGTGATATCACTTTTCTCAGTAATGTTTTATTGCTAAAAACAAAATCCCTGTAGAGATCTAGCTTCTGGGCCACTAATGAAATTTGTCTTATTGTTTTATTCTCATACCCGGTGTTCTTTATACTCACGGCATACATAACATTTTTTCCTAGAGTTGGCCTTAAATGTTTTTTGATAGTGTATCAAACTCAGAAACATCTTGAAAGGGCACTGCCTTGCCTTTGTGAAGACAATTCATGAGAAAATACCACTGCTCCTGGAATTAGACTCCTGATGCCGAGCAGAGCAGACAATTCTGAGTTTTGTGGCTCCTGATGTTCTGTTTCCGTTAGATGAAAACTATGGTTCCTTCCCACACAAGTTGTAGGACTTCATGGATCCTCCAGAGCCACGTCCTGGGCCTCAGGTTGCAAACTCTTGCAGAAAAGGCCCTGGAAAGGGAATGTTTAATATCTTCCCCTGTTCTTCTCCAGAGCAATTAACACAATGTTCCACACAGAACAGTAGCTCAGATGATGGTGTGAACTGGTTCTTTCTGTGGGTTTTCAATACTGAATGCAACAAGATGAGACAGAGCCTAAAGCTAAATTCTGCAATCTACACTAAATAACAGGAACAAGTAAATTTATTACTCCAGTTACAATGACTAGACAAGGAGGCATCAGGAAGAATGCAGGCTCTTGAGCACACAGCTCTGCATTTGCATTCCAGCTCAGCTATTTACCAGGTAAGTGACCTTGATCTTGATCGAGCAAGTCAGTTATCATTGACTCACAAATCCTCGTAAATAAAATGGGAGTAACACAAATGTATAGATTTTGCATTGAATATTAAATGCACAGTGCTTCAAAAACCTGAGTGCTTGTTAAAATCTCCTGAGGCACTTTTGAAAATACTGATATTTACTTTATATATTTAATGCTAATGTATATATAATCAATATCAACGCCATGTCCTGCCCCGTCTCCAGAAGTTCTGCCTTCATTAGCCTGGTGTGAATCCTGGGCATCAAGATTTCAAAATGTGTCCCTTATGAGTTTGATATGCACCCCAGGAAAAGAACCACTGAGGTAGCTAACACTCATATACATATAAATATCATCCCAATGCCTGGTTATTAATGGGCCTTCAACAAACATTATCCTGAGACTGCTTGGGTTAAACACTCCACTCTACTGTTCACTTCCTGTGTGATTTTGAGCAATTTATTTCAAACTAAAGACTTAGAATCCATATCTAAAAAACTGATGCTTGGGGCTGGTGCTATGGCATAGCAAGTAAAGCCACTGCCTGCAGTGCCAGCATCCCATATGGACACCCATTCGAGTCCTGGCTGCTTCACTTCTGATCCAATTCTCTGCTGTGGCCTGGGAAAGCAGTAGAAGATGGTCTAAGTGCTTGAGCCCTGCATCCATGTGAGAGACCTGGAAGAAGTCCCTGGCTCCTGGCTTTGGACTGATGCAGCTTCAGCCACTGCAGCCATTTGGGGAGTGAACCAGCAGATGGAAGACCTCACTCTTTCTCTCTGCTTCTGCCTTTCCGTAACTCTGCCTTTCAAATACATTAAAAACAAATTCAAAATTTAAAAACTGATGCAATGAATGTGCCAATCTAATGTCATGAAAAATATGGGGTATTTCATGCAAATCACTTACCATGGTGGTACATGCTACATATGCAGCAAGTGTTAGCTATTGTTATTATTCCCATTATCATTATCATTACTCTACTTCTACTTGACCCAGAATCAAGCTCAGTGACAGATGAATATAGCATCACTGATGATGCCTTTAAATTGTAAAAACAATTACAATATTTCCTATTTCAGATTTCTCTACATGCCACAAAATATGAATTATACCCAGTACCACTGTTTTGTTTTAGAAAATATTCTTATCCAAACTGTATCATGATAATTTGAAGTTATAAACTCAATCAACTGATTTTTTGAGTCAAAATTTCTGATTTCTGTTAGTGGATCTAGTCAGAGTTATTACACAAAAATAGCTTAATTCAATGTATACTCTAATAAATTCCAGTAATAATCTTGTATCTAGGCCAACTTTGCTGACTTGTGTACAATAAATATTCCAAATTTTAACTTTTGTTTTAATCAATATGTGCTTTTTAAAGTCTTTCTGTGCCTCTTAATAGTCTATTAAATGTGTTCTTCTTTGTAATAGACTTTTTAAAAAGCAGTCAATTTCACCAAATCCATTACGCACATAATAACCTTTTTTTGGGGACCAGGGGAAAGAGATTTCATCTCTCCCAACTCTTTATCCTACAGTTATAGGCAAAGCTTTCCATTTTGCTGCTTTTTTCCCCCTATAAATAGCAACTGAAATATTCAGATGTCATTTGTGTTTCGTATTGTCTGTGTTATTCTCTTTCAGAGAACAGCAAATGGCTCTGCAGTCATTACAAGGGCTATCTGGACACACCAACATCCAGTGAGCAAAGTTATGATCCCAGTACTACCTAGAGTGACAATTATCAGCCAAGGCCATTACCTCTAACCTATACCATGTAAGTATTTCCTGCTGAGTAGCAAAGAAATCTTCTTCTATCAGAGGGAATATAGAACATAGATTTTTAAATTCTTTGCTCTGAAAAAAAAGCTAGCATCCACCTTTTCCTATAACTGGAATGCTGAGCTGGCCAAATGTACTCATATTCTGATGTGTTCAGTTGAAAAGGGGAACCATCATGTGCAATTGCTTTGTAAAAACCAATGCAATTTCATGGCAAGTTATTAGACATGACCGATGGGGTAATGGAGAAGATTAGAATCTGTGTAATTCTCATTAATTCTTTCTGCAGCCAAGTCCCAGTGTCTTCCTATCAAAAAAATAACATCAAAGACTACCTACATTGTGGTATTTGGACATTCTATTATTAGATAGATTTTCACCCCAATCTCTTCCAAGATGTAATATAGTACACATTTGAGCTTTACAGTATTTATAACATCACTTAAAACATTAATTATACATTTCTATATTTTTACATAATAATATTTGTAGATGCAAAAACAGTTTTCAAGAAGCCTTCAAGAGCACCATTTTATTTGAACCTCACATCTTTGCTATGAATGAAAAAGGATAAAAATCATTAACTTTATTTGAAAGATAACAGCAAAAGGCCAAAGGGACTTGCCTGGAGTCCCCCAAGAATACATGGTAGAGCTGTAGCTAAAACCCAATTAATGTGCCTGGAGTGCAAATTTCTTTCCACATCAAAAAGCTGCCTTTCAAAATGAATCCTATTGAATCTGCAGGATGCATCTGATGGAAAGTCTTCAGTGTCTGAATGGTGCTAGAGTTTACAATGGAATAAGGTAATAAAATCTCCTAATCCCATTTTTTAAATGTAGTCCACTCTGGCCCACTATATTTACGCAGGTAAACACAGTGTGATTAAAAATAAATTTCTGTGCACATACTGACTTCATAAATGGTTTATAACATCCAAAGGAGCTGAATTTTTGTCTCAAAATCATCAGCACCCTGACTTGGAGCCTCCAGTGGTAGCACTCCAGTATATGGAAGAAGGGACTGTTTCGTGTGACACTGGGAAGGAGACACAGGTTCTCTATAATTTGGGAGAATCTCCCAGTCTTGAGAAAGATTTAAACCAAAGTCACTGAAACACAAGTTGTCTTATTTCTGACTTTCATTTGGATATTTTGAGAAGTGTGATTCACTTCTCAGAATTGGGTGGGGAGGCAGGTGGCTGGGTGTGGAGGATGGGAATGGTCCAGGGGAGATGAAGGAACAGGTCACAAGGAGAATCCTTCATGCAGTATAAAAAAAGTTACCTGTATATGCAATGATCCTTGCAAACATCTTTCAACATCATTCACTGATTGTCACCCTCACCCTTTCATTTAGCAAAGAGAAACCACAGCCAAGCCAGAAACACCTTCTCCTTTTATTTCTATCTTACCATTTTTTGCCAAGTCTACTATCTTCAGAATTGTTCAAACCTGACTTTCACCCCATTTAGAGATTTTGGTTAAGGGAGGTGGGGGAGGAGGAAGGGGAGAGAGATCGATCTTTTACTCATCTTTCATTGTTTTAGTCAGCCTACCAATGCCAGCATCCTTCAGAATCAAGCCCTAACCTGGAACCATCTCATCCTTGCTTCTTCGATAAAATCAACAGACTTGCATAAGTCACAGGAGCATATATGATAACAGAACAACTCACAAGGACTGAGCCCTCCCCATGGAAAAGTGCATTCTCAGAACACATCCACAAGTAGTTTCCATTATTTTCCAAATTAACAGATGAAGATGGGAAAGTTCAGGGGACTGGCCAAGGAAAGTAGCAAGATACAAACACAGATTCGCTTCCGGCTTTGCCCTAGTTCTCCTTGCCCTTGTGGCATGCTTGGGGGTCAGCAGAAGGGATTGGAGTAAATCAGTCTTCCTCATAGTACCTCTGACAATTACTAGCTACGTTATCTGACCTGAAATAAACCTCAAGGAAGAATTAACTGCCTACCCCTCTGGAGAGTCTATGAACCATGGAGACACAGTGAGGAGAGAAATCTGCATCCAAGGTGTGATGAATCAGCAGCACTTGATGGAGAATAAAACTGGACCCAGTGGGGCTGGTGCTGTGGCATAGTAGGCTAAGCCTCCACCTGCGGCACTGGCATCCCATATGGGCACTAGTTTGTGTCCCAGCTGCTTCTCTTCAGTCCCAGCTCTGGTTGTTGTGGCCATTTTGGGAGTGACAGTAGATTGAGACTTTTCTCTCTGACTCTCCCACTGTCTGTCTGTAACTATGCTTCTCAAATAAACTATATCTTTAAAAAAAAAAGCCCAATGGACCCAGCATTGAATGGAGGACTGGTAGACTCTGTCCACTGTGTCACTATGTACCACAAAACACTGCAGGGAGATAGACCAATGCAGTCCTGGGTTCCTAAGGGAGGTGGGAGGTGGGAGATCTACACTCAGCAGGAGCCCCACGCAGGCTAGAGCTGCTGAGGCTGAGCAAGGCAAGACATACCCCGAAATCATCTGATATATTAGCACTAAAATGTGCAATATATCTTTTTAAAAATAGACTTTCTATTTTTTAGAACATTTTTTATTTTATAGAAAAAAATTAGCAGATAGTAAAGAGAGTTCCCATATGCCTGGTCCCTAGTTCCCCTTATTAGGAACATCTTACATCAGTGTAGTACCTTTGCGA
This sequence comes from Oryctolagus cuniculus, assembly GCF_964237555.1. Classification (NCBI taxonomy): domain Eukaryota; kingdom Metazoa; phylum Chordata; class Mammalia; order Lagomorpha; family Leporidae; genus Oryctolagus; species Oryctolagus cuniculus. The sequence goes on along the minus strand of NC_091451.1, from coordinate 25,166,989 downwards.
CAATTAAGGAACCAATTTTCAAACATTAATATTAACTAATTACCATAGAGTGTTCCGATTTTCTTAGTTTTTAAATGTTGGGTCACCCTAGGCTCCTGGCTATGACAATTTCTTGGACTTCTCTGTGTTTCATGACCTTGACAACTCTGGTGAATACAACAGACTTTTAAACAAGGATCCACTTGAAAAAGAAAAAAAAAAACACCCAAAGGAGAGATAACTGATTCAGATACTATTATCACCAATGTATTATAACCAAATTATTACCAATGTATTGTAAACAAAGCCTTGTATGATCTGACTCCAGTAACTGATAGAACATTCTAAAAAAGACTCAAAAGGCTAACCAGGTAAGGGCGACTGTAATGAAGCAGAGGCTAAGACATGTTGAGGGTTGGTTACACGCCAGCTAATACACTGAGGGCTTTATAGGAATTGTTTTAGCCAGCCAACCAATCCCAAGAAATAGCACTAAAAGAATTCTACAGATGAGCAAATGGTCTGAGTGAGGTTTGCCCAAGATCACCATTTGTATAGGTTAGTATACATCCAAGAATGTCAGATTCTGCAACTTGTTATTAAAAATCTCTTGGGTCCTTCACCATTAAAAAGCCAGGTAAACATACTTGATTGGTCCAAAAGATGTAGACCTTCACTGAGAAATGAGGCTAACACTTCATGTTAGCATTCTGTCAAATTTGCCATCATATTTTGTCTCTACTGAGCTAAGATGGTTGACTTTGTATGGGTAGTTCCTGCATGTTTAAACCAAACTCAGCTTATTTTCTTATTCCGAAGAACAGTACTAAATCAGTGACACAAAAAGCATATTTAGAAAACAGTTGACTTCACCAGCTACTCTATTTCCAATCCAGTTCCCTGCTAATGTACCTGGCAAAGCAGAAGAAGATATCCCAAGTACCTGGCCCCTCTACCACCCACATAGGGGACCTAGAAGAAGTTCCAGGCTCCTGGCTTCAGCCTTGTCCAGTCCCAGCTTGGCCGTTGCAGCCATTAGGGGAGTGAACCAATGAACCAATCTATTTCTTTCTTGCTCTGTCTCTCCCTCTCTCTGTGTAAGTCTGCCTTTCAAATAAGTAAAATAAATTTTTTTTAAAGAAAATAGAGGACTTCAGTTTACAGAGTATGAAGAAAAATAATCCATTCTCAAGTGTCAAGACACATCAAAAAAGACAGAGATCAAAACAGAGAGAGACAGGTAGAGAGATTAAAAACAGAGAGAAAGGCAAAAAGAAGCTCCGTTTTCCTGGCCCACTCTCCAGTTGTCTCAATGACTAGGACAAAGCAAGTGGCTAACCCTAACCCTAACCTAACCCTAACCCTAACCTAACCCTAACCCTAACCCTAACCCTAACCCTAACCCTTGCCTAGGAGCTGAATCCAGATCATCCACATGGGCACCAGGAACGCAACTATTTGTGCCCTCCATGCTGCCTCCCAGGTTCCACACCAGCAGGCATGTAGCGTCCGAAGCTAGAGTTCCACATCAATCCTAGGCTGTCCAGTGTGGGAGCTTGACTGGCATCGCAACCACTAGGCTTCCCCCACATTTCCAGTACACTTAGACAGAACTCAGTGGAGCAAAAACCAGAAACTGTTTGTTTCTCTGTCTCCTCTTTCCTGTTTCCCTCCATCAAAAGCCCCTTGAGGGCAGACTGTTAACCATTTCCTCTTTTACACTTTTCAACTACTCCTTAATAAAAATACACTAAATGGTTACATGAACCAAACCAAATGGAAATCAGGGATGGGAGTAGGAAAACGGCCTGGCAATTCCTGGTTTGTAGAAACCTCTAAGAAATATTTGCTGGAAGTGTTGCTTCAGGTAAAACACATTCAAGCTTGATTTTGCTGCTACAAAGACTTCCAGCATAATGAAATAAAAACATTGACCTAATTTAAACAGCAATGATGATAAATTCACTGAATGTCAATTCAAAGCTGTTAGATTATAAAGGGAAGGGAGGGGAACACTCCTATTCAAGTATCATAATATTAATGAAAAGTCTGGGGAAGATATGAATACTAAGCGGAAGCAAATCTATAAGAAGTTAAATTTATCTAGACGGGTTACACTGAGCAATAAAATGAAGCGTGCGTTCACGGCAGCTTCATTCTGAGATGATAAAGCATGGGGCTCATTGAGGCAGTAGCTAAGGGCTGATGGTTGAACCAACCTTCCCCTATGTGATTGATGACTCACACGGGCTCTGCATAAGCTTTCCAAAATCATGTTGTGGCCAGGACTGAGGAGTTGTGCATATTGTACATGCATATTCTGAGTAATACAGATCCTTTTAGGGTTTTGGCTACAGCAGAAGTTAAAAGTGAAGGTAGGGAGTTTCTTGGAATGAACAAGCTGTGGAAAAAAGAAGTTGCCAATTTTGTTTCTTATATGAAAAGAAATGAATGAAAGGCACTTTAGAGATAAATATTGAGTTTGCCTCCTTGGGACACATGATGGATTCATAGTACAATTATATCTTTTGTCTGAGAGAGAGGAGGCTCACTCAAAAATTTGCAAATCCATTTCACACTTGATCTTAGCCAAAAGGCCAAGAAGCAATGCAAATCCATTTCATCAGAATAAAAGGACAAATAGGGTGGGAAGTTAGCCTAGCAGCTGAGATGCTGTTTTAGACGCCCACATCCCACATTAGAGTGCCTGGGTTTGAAACCCTGCTCAGGCTCCTGACGTCAGCTTCCTGCTAATGCAGACCCTGGGAGACAGTAATACTGGCTCAAGTAAGTGGGTTGCTGCCACCCACGTGGGCAATCTGCACAGCACTCCTGGATCCTGACTTCATCCCTAGAGCCAGCCCATCTCAGTAACTGCAGGCATTTGAGGAGTGAAGGAATGTACATACAGGCTACATGTGTGTGTGCGTGTGTGTGAGTGTGTGTGTGTGTGTGTGTCTTTATATATATTAACAAAGTAAAAAAAAAAAAAAGACAAATAAAATGGGGGCTTAATGTTCAAAGCAGAGGCCAGCACTGTCATTCCTGCAGCACCAGCATCCCATATGGGTGCCAGTTTGAGTGCTGTCTATTCCACTTCTCATCCAGCTCATTGCTAATGTGCCTGAGAAAGCAGTGGAGGATGGCCCAAGTGACTGGGCCCTGCACTCATGTGAGAGACCTAGATGAAGCTCCTGGCTTCTGCCTGGCCCAGCTCTGGCTGTTGTGGCCATTTGGGGATGGAAGAACTCTCTCTCTCTCTCTCTCTCTCTGTCTCTCCCTCTTTCTCTGTCTCTCCCCTTGTCTCTCTGTCTCTGTAATTCTGCCTTTCAAATCAATCAATAAATATTTTTTTAACATATTCAAAGCAAATGAAAGGTATAGGAGGGCTGGGTACCAATCAAACATATGCTGACGTCTACTTCTATTTCCTGATGCCTCAGCAGTTTCCCTTAACGCTTCCATTCTGCCATCTGCTGAGGTACAAATTGGAAGTGTAGGACTGGGAATGGATGTTGACATATATTAGAAATGAAAAAAAAAAAAAAACAGAGAAAGAGCAGTGACAATACCTACAGAATTTAAGGACAGAGTTTTGTCTTGTTCACAGTTTTTAGAAGTGTCCAATACCAACCTTATTCACCCAATCCACAAACCTGGTTCCTGTTCCTTGTCTCTCAAATGACTTATTAGACACTAGAACAGAAAAAACACTGTTTCTGGAGTTTAAACCTCTGGATCAAATTCTCATTTTACTTTCTTTTGTCTGCATGAATCAGTATAGTGACCCAAAAAGTTAGAACCTCAAATCTTCCCTCATAATGTAGAGCTATTGATACTGATTTTATTTCATTTTACTCAGAAAAATACATATGTGATTATTAAATGCAGAATACCATACAATGATATTGAAGGAAAAATAACTCTAGGGCCGGCGCCATGGCTCACTTGGTTAATCTTCCGCCTGCGGAGCCAGCATCCCATACAGGCACCAGGTTTTGGTCCCGGTTGCTTCTCTTCCAGTCTGACTCTCTGCTGTGGCCCAGGAAGGCAGTGGAGGATGGCCCAAGTGCTTGGGCCCCTGCACTCACATGGGAAACCAGGAGAAAGCACCTGGCTCATGGCTTTGGACTGGTGTAGCTCCGGCCATAGTGCCCATTTCGGGGGTGAACCAATGGAAGGAAGACCTTTCTCTCTCTCTCTCTCTAACTCTATCTGTCAAATAAATTTAAAAAAAAAAAAAAAAGAAAAAATAACTCTATATGCTCATATCTGTCTTCCACTCCCTGGTCCCTTTATCTTATCTCCTTTCCGAGGTATTGTATGTATGTATGGCAATAACAACAAAAGCTAACATTTCTTAAGAGTCTATTCTGTGCCAAGGATGCTCTGTATGCTTTACTTGTATTCATTCATTTAAACCTCATAACTCAATGAAAAGGACTCCTCTGTGCCATTTTACTGAGAATGAAACTGAGGCACAGAGAAGTCAGACAGTTTGAAATGTGATGAAGCCAAGACTCTAATCCATTACTATTGATCAAATATTACAGAATAAATAACCAAGGCCTAGAAGATGCTACTTTAGAGTACAGTGGCTCATGATATCTAGATTGATGATAACTTGGAGGTTGGGTTCTGAAGCATAAATCACAGGAAGCTCAATTATATTATATGTGGATGTGACATGTAAACCCCGAATCCTTATGGATACACAGTTTGCCAGTTGTCAATTTTCTAATGTCCTTACAGTTTTCCTGACATTTCATGTAATGATATATCATTATTTGTTTTAATCTGTGTCCATTTTATTTCAGAGACAGAGAAACATAAACACAGAGAGAGACAGGCAAAAAGAGAGCTCCGTTTCCCTGGCCAACTCCCCAACTGTCTCAAGGACTGGGACAAAGAGAATAGCTGGGAACTCAGTGCAAGTCTAGGAGCTGATTCCAGGTCTCCCATGTGGAGGGCAGCAGCCCAATTATTTGAGCCCTCACTGCTGCCTCCCAGGTTCCACATCAGCAGAAAGCTGAAGTCAGAAGTTGGAGTCGGTATCACACCTGGGCAGTCTAGCATGGGAATTTAACTGGGATCTCAAGCACTAGGCTAAACACCTGCCTCACATCATTATTTGATCACAGTAAATGTTAGAGGAATCCTGAAAGCTTACCATATTCTTATTTTGTAATTATTTATCTGGCTGTTGTAAAATTACCTTACAAAAAATGACAAAACAAAAACTTTTGGACGCTTACGTAAGGAAGTTCCTTATCACTGAGAATGATGAATTATGCATAGATTCTAGGGTACAAAGAAAGGGAAAAAACACAATTTCCCATTTTCAGGGAGTACTGACAGGGCAGCCAGGGTCCACTTTCTCTTCGAAAAGGCAGCACAAAAGACAAATCTGGAAGGCGGCTAGAGAGAACCCCGCAGAGGAAGGGCAAAGGCTTGGAGGGGCCAGCTATTCTGATGATAATAGAGAATTCAAGACTTTTCAGAGATCACAGAGTTCAGCACCTCATGAAGTCTTTCCAGGAACACTGGCCTTTAGAGATATCGTGTCCTAAAGGCATTTCATGTTCAAATGAATTTGAGAAATGCTATGTAGCCCTCCTCTTGGAAATACTTAGAATATTAACAACATATACAGAATTCTGAGAGGTCCAAGTGAAAAAAACAGCAAAATATCACAAAATGAATAATCATGTTGATTACCCTGAATATTTCTAATCTAATTTCATTATAAATCTTTTTTTCCCCCTTGAAACATCAGGTCGCACCTAACAGAACCTTGGAGCATACTTGGTACAAAAACGGAGTTGAGAGTTCAGTGCCAGCACCACCCAAGCACCCCCAGCCTCCCCTCCCTGTATGTTCAAGATTGTGATCCCCTTATTCTTCCCCTCGCAGTCTCAAGGTGCAAAGAGCTGCCTCAAGATGTTGGCAAGTCCTTGATACAATCACAGAGTATGTAGGCAGTAATAGCTAGGGCCCCTGAACTTACTCAGTGCCCCTCAGATGAGCTCATTCTGGAAAAACATTAATGAACAAATTATGGGGGCTCAGAAAGTCCCACTTCAGAGGCCATCCAGAAATCCTCAGGGAATGCTTTTCTTTTGGGCTACACAAGACTCTCACCTAAAGATCTGCCTTATACCCAGAGGACGTACTTTATAGATGCTGTGTTTCTACAGGTTCAGCGGGATAACAACGGAGGATGGAAAGGAATAGACTATCAGTATTAGAAAAGGGCTTTTACTCCGGGAAATTGTAAAATATGTATTTTAAGGAGAAATAGAATGGCAAGTGGCCAATCAGCCAGTTACACTCTCCCCAATCTGCATCAGCATGGCAGTCACTCACTTCCATGACTTCCCAACCTATTCCATTTGACAAAAGCCAACTTTCATGATTAGAGCTGGTATCAGTGCATTTTCAAACCTAACAGTCCTCCCCCATGAAGCCCTAGTCCTGCCGTCACAGCTTTGAGTTGCTGTGACAGACACTCCACTACCACAAAGAGGCCTTCTAGGTAGAAACAGGATGTCTGTCCACTTGCATGAAACGGACATGTTGTGCACCATGCGTCTGATTTTGCGCCATGATTCCCAAGGAAGCAGCTGTTATAGAACAAGGCCAGAACTCCAGGAACGCCGACCTCACAGAAGCATTCAATTTCATCACTCAACTTCCACAAACACAATCCAGGATACAGCTTAGGCCTAATGTAACATTCCCACACATCTTAGCAGGAGATCTTCCTTCTACCACTTTTCTTCACTTGACAGAAAACACCATCACACACGAAAACCATCTTGTACCTAAGGATTCACCAGAATCATTCTAGAGGCTACAGTGCACTCAGCTCAGAGATGATTTTAAGAGATGAAATTGCTGTAAGTAGGTTAAAATTCTGTCCTAAAAAACACTTCTAGCTTTTAGGAAAAACTTGAAAGACAGAGGTACATTTTCTTAAGGAGGACTACAGATGAATAGCTAGTAGCTGAAACTAAGTAAAGGAGGAAGAAAACAAGATACCTATAGCTGGAAGAGAAGTGAGCAGAAAATATAATGCCCTTTCTAAAGTGTATCTTTGGTCCCTGCTCTCAATTCGAAACAAAAGACCACAAAGGAAAAACTCTGAAGTCAAAGAAATGATTGAAGGCTGGCCTTTCCACCTACTTTTCCATGCATTTGTTTATTCTCTCTTTCGGCTTGAATTTCAGCATGTCAGCGGGCTCACCATGAGCGAGGCTACATAATCAAGAGATGCAGACTTTAATTGTAATTACCCATTTATACAACAAAATGAATGGATAATAATTGTCCAATGCTTGCCACCCGCACTAACCTTTGTTAGGAACTGGCAATACAATTAATCAGACATGGTTCCTGCTTTGTGAATTCTGCAATTTCAAGGGAAAGCTGAAATGCAAGCACAAACGGGCACTCCACTGTGGTATGTACCATGCTAGAGCTCCATAGGAAACGCTACAGGAACACTTCTCTGGTTTCCAGGCCTTCTACCTGCACTGAGTCTTTTCCCTGAAGAAAGCTGATGACAGATCTCTGTCTTCCTGGACTCTCACTGGTAATCAGGCACCCAGCAGGAGAGATCAGAGGGCAGTCATCCCTGAGGACTGATTTTTAGAGGCAGTCAGTCCTCAGACTTTATCAGGTGCACTTGAGCCAACATCAAGGTGAATGGTACACGACAGAAAGCTACATGTGTCCCGTGTCCAGAGTCATCGACATTTTTCTCAAGAGAACATTTGCCCAATCACTTGTTCTTTGAGAGGAGCCAAAGAAAAATTCTTTACATGGCAAATGGAATAATGGGGGATACAAGTGCTGAGGATGAACACAGGAGCCAAAGGACGGTGGGTATATTGTGGGGTATCTGGTTTGCTTTCAGAATGCGGAAAATTCAATTTATATCAGAAAGGATAATGGTCAAATCTATGACAAATGTTTCACCTCTTCTGACTGACACTGGACTTCATGTAACAGTACTCAAACCAACCTCTTCCACCATACTAAGTCATTGTACCAATGCCACATTTCAAACTGTAAAATTGATATCCCATACTAAAACAGTGCTGTAGGAGTTACCACTGCTTTGTGACTCCTCTTTGCTTCACAGAATCTACTTTCTCATTTGTTCATTAATTTAGCAGTTGTTTCTTGGATCACAATATGAGTTCGCAGAGGGACACTGCCCTACTGCAACATGTTTCTGTTGATGTACAACCCCACGCAATGGACTTCTCAGAGATAATGCCCACCCCATAACTCTTGTCACATCAGTTTTTCAAACTATAAAAATAGAAAAAATGTCATGGCATTTGTACCCATCTTTACCAAAGTTATGTTTTCTTAAATTTCTTTTTCACACACACTGTATACATAAGAAAAACTAAATTCAATACAGTCTATGCAAAATTTGATGGGAAAATTCGCCACCAGAGTATTCAGTCAGGAAAGCTGAAATTGGTGTATGAAGATAGTTATTTTTTGGTGTTATTTCTCCTTTGATAAGTATAATGTTTGTAGAAGTTAGGAATCCTGCTTTAAATATTCACATCATCTCTGAAAATTCTTATCACTGTGTTTGACAGAGAGTAAGTGCCCAATACCCAAAGCTTATCAGTCATCCGATGGAATTTTCAAGTACTTCTGCTTAGCAATTTTATAGCACAAAAGAAGAGTTGGTAGCTCAATATGACAAATATAAAGTAACTAAAACTAAAAGATAGTATCTAAGTAGTTTTCATCTGCAAAAACAATATGGTAGATTAATTGGATTGTGCACTATCAACATCTTTGCTACTTGGGTATCAATCCAGGCTAGCTCTAACGCATTCCAAATGAAGCGCTTCAGATCCATCTGTCCATATTCATCATAGTTGTATAGATAACAAATATGAAATGTCAAAACTTTGAGAACTCCCTGTCTTACAAAACAAAAACTAAGCAAGCAAGCATGTAAGAAAGGAAGAAATAAAAAAGGTAGGGAAAGATGTGTTTTCTCTAATGCATGGATCACACTCAATTCTTAAACACAGTTTCTAAAAATTTGAGCTTGATAGTTTTGAAAGAAAAACCCTTTGAGCCTGATAGTTTTGAAAACGAAATGTAAAAGAAACCCACTCTTGTATGGAAGTTTCCTATACTTGCAACCCCATGGATGACTTCACCTACCTAGAAACAAGGCTCACTTCAAAGGGAGCTGTTTGAGTTCATGTAATGAGCTGTGAGCTTGCTTCTCTCTCTCTCTCTTTTTTCCTCTCCTGTGCTTCTCAGAGAATCAGAAATGCAACCAGCTTACAGCCAATTAATTGGAGGTTGAGAGTTTGAAGTGAGGAATAGACTCTATATTTTCATATGAATGAATCAAATTGTGCCAACAAAATCTTCATTTGCTTGATATTCACAAAACATACATTGGGGAAGAAATGGGTCAAAGAAGCAACAAGCAGTTCTTACAGGAATTGTTTCAAGAGTTTATACACATTTACACAAATGTGTAATTAATAAATCAATTCTGAAAAATTATTTCAACTATGTTCCTACATTTTGCTGTAGAATGGGTAAGGAATGAGGAAAACATTCAGAATACCCATTTTGCATCCAATCAAATTTTCTCCTAGCCATGACATACGGACTTTAAAAATTCCTTTTAGTTTTTACATATTGATGAGAAATAATGGCATACAAACCATTTATAAATGAAATTTTATGCCTGAGGAAGACTGAGGAGTAGATTGCTAAGGGATTTGAATTTAGTGGTAAAATAGGGCAATGTGAAAACCAATCTAATCTTACTATTTGGGTGATATTTCTCTCCAGGGCAAGTTTTCCTCTGAAGAACAACACAGCTACCCTATAGAGAAAGATGTGCTGTGAGGCACTGGCTCCAAACCCACTGATGTGTAACAAGTGCATGTCCCACTGAGGAAACAAATACATATTTCTCCAGAAGGCACTTTCCTTTGTAAAACTCTAGGGTCTCAAACAACAAACCAAGGATGCTCACGAGACATTATGAGGAGAGCGCCGAGCGCCAGAACCCACGCCTGAGCATTAGGAACACAGTCCTCGTGTTGTTTTCTGCATCATATTCACTGCAGAGTCAAAGCAGTGGATTTAATGAATGACCATTTAACCCCAACTTTGTTCTATAAAAACAAAAAGGGGGACTGGGGTAGGGGTGTGGTTGAGGGTTTGTGATTAAGGGAAAAAAAACCCACACACTTTGAAAGTACTAGCTGGTAGAGAGATAATGATAGATTATATAAACTCTTTCCTTGACTAGCTGCATAGGTAAAGAAAAAAAAAATCTCTGGTCTTCCATAAAAGTAAAGTAATCTCACATGCATCTGTTGTCAGGAAGACTGCATGGTATCTGGTAACACTGACTTTGGTAAGTAGCCCAGTATTTGGCACACCACAGGCACTCAATAAAGGCTTGATTCACAGGTAACCTTTGATGTTTCGGATGCACCTAAGATAATGATAGTATGTTATGAGTGTTACATATGTGGGGAAACTGAGCTACTTCTAGAATAAATGAAACAAGAAGATGCATCTTACTTGTATGACATGGTACCACTTTAGACTGAAATCAAACTTATTTAAACACCTTGCATAGTAAATTGGTCCACAGATCTGTAGGTTGTTGAGATAGTCTGTAGATTGACAGATCAAATAATAAACAGATTAGGAGAGAATTTTTTTGTGTTGTCAGAATTCTGAAACATGGCATGGTCTTTCCACAGACTCCATGCACCCTCTGTCTCCAGTAGGCTCAGAGAGATCAATGGATTAGAATTAATTTGAAAAACCTATAGATAGTAAGCCCTCAAGACCAGTCTATTTATGTATTTATTACTATTATTTTTGCTAGAGCCACTACTTCTGAAAATAAATTTAGAGAATAAATGCAACTGTTCGAGTGTATCCTGGCAAGAGCAATATAAAAATAATTTAGGACCAACCATGTAATTATGTGCATTTATTCCAACCTTCCATTACTACAGATAACAAGACGAATAGTAAAATGTGAACTTTAACAATCCTGTAATTATAGCTACTGAACCGTATATTATTGAAAGAATTGTGCAAAATCCAGATGCAAAAAATCAACTTGGTATGTAAATAGAAATGAAACAGTAAAATAATCAAGTGATGGAGAACTAATAGAGAAAGTAAAATTGTTTTCTGGAATCTTTCATTGCCATGTTTTCATTTCTTTAACAAAAACTTAGTTTATTTTTATCCTTTTGCCACATTTCTTAAAATTACATATTGTTCAGCAGTTATAACCAGCCCAGTCAAACATTCTGGGGCTGCTTTTCATTCTATTTCTTTTAAAATTTTTTTCTAGAACATAATCAGAATTGATAGAGTGTTTTCCATGAGCACTTTGTGTAATGAGGGCAATAATACACACTTCACTGGTATTTTTTGAACTGTAAGAATATGTGTCTTTGCTTAGAAGGTGCATATCCCAGCAGTAACCACTGCATTTAAGAAAATGTAGGTATTTATCTGTATGAGAATGAGCATGACAAGTAAGAGTTCAGGAAGAATATCCTCTTCATGGGTGGAAAGTTTGTTGAAAGTAATTTGGGATGACTCAGAATATTAAATTTACAGATTTAAGAAAAGGAGATGGGGCCAGCACTTTGGCACAGGGGAATAAGCCTCTGCTTGCAATACCAACATCTTGTATCATGCACTAGTTCAAGTCTCAGCTTCTCTGCTTCTGGTGCAGCTCCCTGCCAATATGCTTGGGAAAGCAGTGGAAGATATCTCAAGGGCTTGGGCCCCTGTCACCCACATGGGAGACCTGGATGGGGGTTCCAGGCTCCTGGCTTCAGCTTGACTCAGTCCTGAAAGTTTCTGCCATTCAGGGAGACAATCAGCAGTTGCAGGATAATTTCTCTCTCTCTTTCTCCCTATCATCTTTCAAATAAAAATAAATAAATAAATAAATTTCTTTAGAAAGAAAGGTAATTTTTTCATTTAAAATTTATTCTAAAGAGTTTAACTTACAAGTATCCAATTTAAATTCCCATTATTTTTTCCCTATTTCAAGTTGGATCAAACTTGTGTATATGTCAAAGATGACACTGTTGTGTGTTTTATGTTTTATTTTTCCTCAAATAAATGAACATTACTATTACAACAACAGCTCAGACTTTTCCATAAACAAATATGTTCACAGCTAGACAACAGTCCACACTGATCACTGAGAGATTTTATGCCATCCAGAAAAAAAATTCACAGAACCTGTGAAGTGTGGGATTTGCTTTACTGCATTGATCTATTAAATATCATACCTGATAAAACTAAGGGAGAACATTTCCCCCTAGATTAGATAAAGCTCAAATCTAGGTATTGACTTAAATAACATTCATCTATCTTCTCTCCAAAAAATAGGATATTCATTATACCTATCAGATATAAAAAATTATTTGATTTCCATTTACATTTTTACTAATTAAGCAGATTAGGAGGACAAGTTCTATACTCAAAAATGTATTTTACCCACATGTTCATTTCTAAAGACCCACCTAAAGAAACAGCCCACCAGTGTCTGACAGAAGCCAAAAGCTGGAATTGTACAGCCTCTTACTCTCACTTTCTCTCCTTTCACTCTGCATCTCAAAGCAAAATGTTGCATCTAGGCCATTTAGACCTCATGAACCTATGATGAAGGGGTAGGGAGAAAACATGGACAATGCATGCTTCTTGAGTGCATGCACTATGTCACCACCAGCTGTGTGTCTTCAGAACTAACAGCAGAGCCCACCTGAGCCTCCATAGTTTTTCTTTACTGCTTAATGATATCTGGAGCAGCTAGGAAAACGTTTATTTAACTGTGACATTTTTCTCACATAACATGAGAGAAACAACACTAGGCCTCATTAGTTGAAACAATTTCTACTTCCCTGTATAAATTTGAGAAAGTTATTTAAGTTCTCAGAATCTCAGGTTTTGCGTCTATAAAATAGAATACCACCTATTTTGTAGGATAGTTGCAAAGATTAAAGATAAAGTATGTAAAGTATCTAGCACAGAACTTAGGAAAACGTTAGCTGTTTTTATAATTACTATAGTAAGCACCCCATGTCTATGACATTTTTGTCTGCAATTTCAAGCAACTGCAGATCAAATATACTCAGAAAAATTTGTATGGAACATGTACAGACTTTTTTCTTGTCATTATTTCTTGAACAAAACAGGTCACAGCTATAAACAAAGCATTTACATTGTATTAAATACTTCAAGTAATCTAGAGATGATCTAAGGTACATAGGAAGATACACATAGGTTAAATGCAAATTCTACTATGACAGTTTATACAAGGAATTTGAGCATCCATGGACTTTGGTAGCCCCAGCTTGTCCTGGAGCCAATCCACTTGTGTATGCACAGGAAGCTAAAGGGAGACCCAAATTGGCATCTAGTGGTGAAAAGCAGGAAGTCTGGAATCAAATACCCCAGCATATCTTCCTGGACAAATCATTTCATATCAATCTCAATCTGTTCTGCAAAACAAGAGACTTTTAATAGCTTATTCTTGAAAGGATTAAATATAACTGTACGTAAAGTACTGACACAGCGTCTGCCTCATTGTAATTTGACAAATTGAAATGATTCTTCCACTTCAGAGAGTGGAGACGGAAATGAGGACCACTTCAAGCAAAAGACAGGTTTTTCTTACTTCATATTTTCTTGGTCTGTCTGATTAACCTCAAGTTAGGTAAAATAACTAAATATCATATGGTGATTATGAGGACCAAGAAACTTTCTGGATATAAATGAACACATAAGCTCAAGATGTGGAAAGTGTACTGAAATCTAAACAGGGTAGGGGTAGCAGAATGACCCATGAGTTAACTGCGAGTCAGCAATGCAGTGTCACTATTCCCAACTGATAGTCACTGGGGTGCATTATCAACCATCCTCTCTGTCTTTGAGATTAGTCATGGTATCACTGAAGTGCTTTGGTCTGGCTCAATCCTTCCGTTTTCAAAAGACTGGAAAAATTAAACAATACAGAGACTATCAAGCAACTAATTCATTTGAGAAAGATCAGAAATAATTGCAAAAGGGAAAATGGCAGGTCAACATCTGCCTATGATTTTACAACAAGCCAGGAACACTGTCTCAGTTCCAACTGTTACCATACCATTAAAAGAATACATGGCCCCAAATCGCTACAGAACTTAAGAAGGATATTAGCCAATTCCTCAACTGCTATAGGACTTAAGTAGGATATTGGCAAAATCTCTTTAATCAAAATTATGAACCTTGTGTAAATTGAAGTTTAAGGGCAGAAAGGCAGAAGAACTGATCTCTTTCAGTTCTACTGTTCCATATAAAATTCTTTCAACATTGTGAATGCTTATGATGTATCACATTAATATGATCAGGCAATGAAAGGTCCAAAAGCACACAGAAGTTAAGTAAGATAACATAGGCAAAACATGGGAAATTCATTTAGTGGCCAAGCCAGAAACAGCATTTTCCTATCTTGAGCTAAATCACCTCTTCTGTAGAGGCTATTCCTCCTGATAAGTAGGAGGAGTTCTACTCCCTTTCCAACTGACTGTCCTTACAAGATTGTCATTCATTTCCTCACTGGTACTACTTCTCAGTTTCCAACTTTCTATCCACTGGTGGTCAAATTTCTGATACTTTTCTTGTAAATACCTAAATCTAGGTGGCACTCATAATAGAAGATTTGTTATATATCTTGGGCATTTTATGGACTTCTTCAAGTTCTTCACAACAGTAAAGTTATTACCAATCATTTTTCTATAAAATTATGCAATTAGGAACTGTGATTTCCTTGACACAGAAGCCAATATATAATGAGCTAAAGTATCCATCAAGTACTCTACTTGTAAAACATCTACTGTCTCTCCCAGCAATCCACCTCCTCCGGATTGGTCTGACCTTTCCTCTAGGCTTGTTCCCTTCTATATTCTCTTGCTCATATCCTACTTTTTTTCTGAAATTTCTTACAGAATCACACTACCTCATCATCATTAGCCATGTTTTGAATTATCATTTTCAAAACAACTCTTTTTCCCTTTGCTTGCATGTTTTTTACCGCATTATTATTGGTTTCCCAACTCCATGACTGTATTGCCCAGTGGTACAGACTATTTTTCAAACCAACAGGCTTGAATGTGACTCTACTAAGTTTCCTGATAGAGAACTGATATATTGAGAAGCAATTTCATCTGAGAAAATTCACTAATGAGACATAGGAATGAAATGAAATGAGTGGTTAGAATTTTCACATAGAGTCATTTGCTGTTTTAAATCAAAACTTTCTATTTCTCGTCTAAATTCTGGAGTGAGAAGTTATGAGGTCTTCTGTGACTATTATTTCTCTTGTGAATCTCCTAGTAGAGGAGCAAACATATAAAGCACAGTTCAGAAGGTAGCACAGATGGAGGGGCTACAAATTAACTTATTACCCTTTGATCAGCCAAGAATTGCAATGAAGTTATGCAGAGTATTCCTTCAGTATGACCCCAAAACCAAAACCAACCAACCAAACAAAAGCCACTCAAACTCGTGTATTTTGTCAAAGGATGGCACTTAAACAGAGTACAGTTTCTTACAGCAAAAATAAGAAAGATTTTCCTTTAAACAGTCTGTGTCATTAAAATATAATCTATAGCCTCAACATTTAGCACCAACCATGCCACAGAGTAAGTACTTAATAAATGGTTGTGGGATTAATATAAATCCATTTCAGGTATTAAGAAGTAGTAAAGCCATAAAGTGCTCTGTCCCAATCCTCTTAATTTCTTTGTAACTAATTTTGGCATGTGGTCACTCAAATTCTTAAACTGGGGAATTTGAAAAAAAAATAGCATACATTCCTTCATTCTGATCCCCATAGGAACACTGTTCTCAGTGTGTCCTTTTATTACCAAGGTCTATAGCCCAGCAAGCCCCATAAGAGTTGAGATAATAATGCTCCAATGGTGATGGGAACTTACAAGAGCCCTAATCTTTTAATTTGTACTACATCCAACATATGTTTCAGGAGCTTCATGAGTCAAATGAAGGGCTCACTCCAGAACACAGATTTGCACATCCTTGAATAAACATAAAAATGGGCACATCCCTCTGGGATTACCTCTCTCACCTCTCAGTGAGGTGTCAACCTTTAAATCTAACCTCAGCATGCACTTTCTTAAACTCAAGGCCTACCCCCACTAGTTCAATGACCTGCTGAAGTTATTAAACTGAACTGATTCCCAATACCTTAACTTGTAAAATGCAAAATGTAGAACATGTGCAAGGTTATTTAAAAGAAATAAATAAAAACAATGTGACATTATTATCTCTAGTATGGTATCTGATGTGAATTAAGTGCACAATCAATGTCAGCTCTGATTGGTTCTTCCTGCACTGCACTGTTGTTAACCCAATGTGATATTGCAGACCAGGGCTCTAAAGCAGAATTAGGGAAATCTGAGTTCTTACCCTAGGCTCTGGGTAAGCTATCCATCATTTCCTCCATAAGATAAGCAGACAAAACTTAAAGACAAAAAAAAAATAGGACTAAGACATGAAGGCTGGAAACGCACTTCCATACTTCAGTCTGCAAGGCTTCTAGCCCCACACTGCTCAATATGGTGATCATTCAACAGTCGTACGAAATGTGGCTTACTAGACCAAAGACCTGAGTTTCTATGTTTACTTAATTTTAATTAATGGAGACTTTTGACGCTAAGAACTTACAGATTCAGTGATGAAAAAAATTATTTATTTATTTATTTTAATTTATTTGACAGATAGATTAGACAGTGAGGGAGAGAGAAAGGTCTTCCTTCCATTAGTTCACCCCCCAAATGGCTGCCAAGGCCGGCACTGCACCCATCTGAAGCCAGGAGCCAGGAGCTTCCTCCTGGTCTCCCATGAGGTGCAGGAGCCCAAGCACTTGGGCCATCCTCCAACACCTTCCTGGGCCACAGCAGAGAGCTGGACTGGAAGAGGAGCAACCAGGACTAGAACCCGGCACCCATATGGGATGCTGGTGCCATAGGTGGAGGATTAACCAAGTGAGCCACAGCGCCGGCCCCTATTTCTTTTATATTTTTAAGATTACTACCAGAAAAGTTAAAATTACACATGACTGTCATCAAATGTCTCTTGGAGAGTGCATTCCAGCAGGTGCACATCTTCGTTCATGACGCCTTCCCTGAATCATGCACGTGTTTTCTCTCTGAATGGAGAATAATTAAAAAAAAAAAAACTGTAGTTCTTTGGACTTCTTGAGAATCATATATTGTTATAAGCAATGAATAAAGAGCAGCAAGCTCATGTAAACGAGATGAGATGCCAAAAATTATTGTGCTAGGAAGGAAAGGAGGTGCAGAAAGCCAACTGGGGTATAAATTAGAAGGACCTACATGCAAGTAATTTATGAATGCTCTGGTTCTCATCCCAAGAATCCCAGGACTAAACTGTCTCAATGTTAATCATCGTGCTTTGTGCATCTTTCACACACAGAGTTCCTGCAAACAACAGTCCTTGTCTGACTCCTTCTCAAAGACTTTTATCAGAGCCTTGTAGCGTATCTGCACTATAACAGATGTGTAATAAATACCTGTTAATCTTAATGCATTTTTATCTATGTAATCAGAAACTATCATGTCTGGACCTGTCTCATAGACATATCTTACTCATTTAAACATAGATTACATCCATGAAAGTTTGGAGGCAACTTAACACATTATATAAATTCATTTTATTAGTGCTATTTGTGTTAAAACAGAATACCTATGAAAGATGCTTTAAAAGGTAAAACTCTGTGGTAGGATGACAGTAAATACAAAGAAGATGAACAGAAAAACATTCTATTTAAGGTATCAGCAGATTAAATACGTTTGAGGTAAGGAAGAAAATACTAAAAACATCTGCATCTGTCAAAGGCAAGTCCTTTCGTCTATTTTCCCATGAGCTGGACCAATCAGAAGTGCTATACTTTTCCTGACTCTGTTCTCTAATTTCTGTGTGCAGTGGGGTCAGTGCCAGAAAGTAAGATGCCAAAGGAAGCAGAAAAATCAACTGTCCTGTCCTGCAGAACTCGTGACTCGCGGCTATCCAATCCACCCTCAGCCACATGGAGGCACCTACAAAATAAACTCCACCAGCAAAATGGTATCTTCTTTCTTTGCCTTTAGGCTAGAGCTATTCAGCTAATAGCTTAAGAGAAGAAACCAAAAGCGAATCAGAATGTAGGCTGTTTTAGATTTTATAATAAAATGCCTAACACCGAAGGTCATGGAAAAATGCACTCTTGTCCACGGCATCATGCTTTCCAAGAGTGCTGGTTTTGGGGCGTTTTGAATAGTGGGCACAAATATTCACTCATAAAAGGAAAGGGTCTCTGCTAATTTATATAAGCTAAAAGGTTCAATGGCTAAAGGTTCAATTTAGTACCTGAAGATCTTTGAACACTTGAAAGAAAAAAATAAATTTAAAAAGCAATTATTCTAATAATGAGCTCAATTTGTAGAATACATGTAAAAAAGTTGCTTTTTGAGATTTCTCTTTGTACTTATTTTTCCTAAGTGTCTTTTTTTATCTGACTGATTCACTGAAAATGGAATATTATTGTGTATTTCCAAATTTACTGCCAAGCTATTAATTTTTCATCCTTTGGTTTAGTTTAGGTTCATTGCATTTGATTTCCTACATGTGTGACTGGACTCCTATTCCTTCTACCTGTGCATTATAGATTCATCCCTTTCAAAGATCAAAGTGTGAAATTATTTGCCTTTAAGTGACAAATAAGTTAACTAATTCCCAGATACATGAGAATCATCCAATACCTATAATTGAATTAAGAATAAACAAACCTTTGGAATTTTAGGGATAAGGAGTAACATTTTTGTATCACCCTTATGAATGGTATAAGACTTCTATTTCTGATTCATCAGAGCCTAAACCATTATCACTGCATGTCCGGTGGGGTCTTTAGAACCATTTAAAATAATCAAAGACAGAAGGGAGGATATTTTAAGGCACATCATAATTTCATCCAGAATTATGTAAGACAGCAAAAAGAGTAATAAATGGAAATAAATGAAGGGAATTGAAGCAACAAATCAGACACTGTTGAAGAAAAATGAAAAGAAATGAGAAACGGAAGAAAGAATGATAGCACAAAAACAGGGCCGCAGCGAGTTTGGCCGCGGCGGCCATTGGAGGGTGAACCAACGGCAAAGGAAGACCTTTCTCTCTGTCTCTCTCTCTCACTGTCCACTCTGCCTGTCAAAAAAAATAAATAAATAAAAATAAAAAAAAAATAGAAAAAAAAAAAACAGGGACACCTCCACACTAGGTCCATGCACACTGATTATTAACATTCTCGTCCAGGGCTGCACCCCAAACACCCATTATCCTCTATACCTGCTAAAGAGCAAGTGTCAACATGATAGATGCTTGCTCATTGTATCAACATTTCCCTGTAGCCACAAAGCCCATTATCAACAGAGATAAACCTATGCCAGGATAAATTACTTATCAGAATATAGGCAAGAAAGAGTTCAAAATGGTGTTAGATGTAAAAAAATTTTATTGTCACAAGCTCCCTGAAGCAATTGAAAAGCACTAAGATATTCCATGTTGGAGCTGAAATCTACATAGCATTCTTCCAATCTGTTTGGATTATTGCTATAACAAGTACTCCTTTGAAATGACACAAAATGATGAATTGAAAGGAATAATTTGTATTCAGAGTTTTTTGTTTGGGTTTTTAAAAAAAGATAATAGGAGAGGGAAAAATGCATATTTCCCTTAAGACAGTGGAAAATGGGGAAAGATGTCTTAACGGTTTTGAGATTTCGCTTGGTCTTCTGCCCCGACCAAGGAGCACAATGCTAATTATAGCTATCAAGCTTGAAGGCGAAAGATGAGGGAGAATAATGTAGAGACATTTTAATGTTGAGATCAATCGAACTGGGACATAGCTTCTGACAGATATTTCAATCTAAATGAACCAAAGTGCTCTAGGAAATACTAAAAAAATAATTCTAAGTGATCTCTTATATTTTCATCTATCATATACCTCTGAAAATACCCCCATGTGTTTTTAATCTACTGCCCTAATGCAAACCTTATTTTGCAATACTTTAAATGGAAATGATATTCTGAATCTTTTGAAATGAAGAAATTTCCATTTAACTCATTGATTTTGACAGAGAGAAGTTAACATGGCTGCTAGCTGGGTTACATTAATGGGAAAGAGGACCAGTTCTGGGGCAGCAATGGGACTGATGAATTCCATGATGCTTCTGTGTTCATGGTACCTGGGTCTAGTTTCCTGGCATCTGTCTCACATTATCCTCCCTTTCTTTTATAATTAAGATGATATCAGGTCATTTCTGTACATTTTTAGGAATGTGAAGTGGCTCAATGAAATATAGGTTACAGTTTCTGCTTGTGAACATGGGATACTCAGCAACCCTGAATTTACATTATCTATGTCTATTCAATTTTTCTTCACGCTTAGTACTTAGGGAATAAGTACATTTGAACAATTTCTTTATAAGTCATTAGCATGGTTGGTAGTCAACTAAATTGACAATTTTATTTTGTTATTGGAATCAATCAGTATGATGCCAGGTAGGATAAATTGGAAGAGAGACTAATGATCTTAAACATGACTTTATAGCCAAAATAATAGATATTTTAATTTACCGCATTTCTTTCAAAGTAGAATCAATAGTGTAAAAGGTATACTCTACCTTGGGGGTCTTACCATTAGTAAAATCACTGAGAATTTTAAAAATTGAATCAGAAAAATAGTACAAAGTCTCAGATTTTCGTCATGCCACCTAGTGTCTTCAGCTCCACCATCACTTCCTCCTGGAATCCTGGATTATTGGTATCTACAATCCAACTAAAAACATACTGCTGCCTTGTCTCTGGTCATTGTTTTCAATGTCGTCAATCAAAATTAAACATTTTGTTGTGTTAAACATTTCATGTTTAGGGTCATTCCTTTGTCTTCTAATTTAACTTGTTCGGAACAGTACTGGATAGACTTCCTTTTTATCAATATAATAGTGGGACCAGGGGAGCGAAGGAAGCATTTGATATAGAGCAAGCAATGCAGTGAGCTTGACTCAGGATTAAGTCATTCTGACAAGACTTGGGCTGGAGATGAAAAGTTGGGAGATAACAAAAATGGCATGAGAATAGCTTAGCTTGCTTATGCCCCAGGAAACTAGCAGTGGCTCTTAACAGTCTATTAAGTACATGTGTGCATTACACTTTATGTTGAAACTGGAGGGAGTACATGGCTCCTTTCCCAGAACCTTGTTAATACTTTCAGACCACTGATGATTTCATTTAGCATGTTACCTCTTCAGAGTAATATCTCTGTAATGAAATTACCCTCCAGAAAAGAACTAACTTCTACTCATAGTATGATAACAGTTATCAACTTCAATCACATATTTACAGGTGATTCTTCTTCTTCATTCATGTTTAAAGGACTAGAGTGTGTACAAGAAATTCTTTTCTACCTCCTATAGCAATCTACAGCCTGTAAAAATCACTATTGTTTATTGAGCAACTGCAATGGCCCTGACTTTACACATCTTTTCTTAATCTTCGTAACAGCCTGTGCCCCATTTTATAGAAGAGAATACTGACATCCAAAGATATTAATTTGTCAGTCATGCAACTTGATAAAAGTACAGCCTAATGAACATTTCTTCCATCCATCTAATCCCATGGTTCGTACATTTATCTAGAAAAAAATTTTGTCATACTCAGTTGGTTTATCTGCAATGTTTATGCTTTATTTTTCAAAGTGAAAGAAATGAAATCTCTAGAAGTGATCTTATCTCCAAAGTTTGACTAAGCACATCATAAGGAACATGCATTATTTATTGGGTGTCCATTCAGCTTTCAACATAATCTGAAAACTGTTGGGTTGAGGACTAAGGTCACACCTTGACTTCTGTAACATCAGCACACGGTAGATATTGAATAAATATGTGTAAAACAAATGAATAAATAGTGGGACAAGTTTTAGTGATAAGAAAAAGAACAATGCTTTATTAACATCATAGGTATTTTTCTTTTAAGAGGTAACTTTTGCTCAAATCTAGGAATTTGAACAATATAAGAAAACCTATATTATACATAGATATCTTCACCTTAACAGGCAGCCGACCACACACTGTACTATGATACTAATTATTAGAGCAAAATGACTATTCTAAAATGCATTGCATTTACTTTCCTACAATCTGCACCCAGAGGGAAATACTCATAAAATAGCTCTGTGGGGAATCAGTCTTGCAAGCCACTTATTAAAAACTGGCAAGAACAGTCACCACTACCCTGCTCTCAAGGTGACTTCTACTGAGCAGAAAAATGGAAAGACTCAGTTTCTTCACAAAGCAATCAGAATTAAAGAGACCAGCTATGTATCAGAAGATTCATGTCTGCTACCTAAAACCATAATATTCAGTGAACGAAAACAGGCATTTAGCAGTCTCAATTATGGAAACTAATACAAATGGTCTCCCTTTGAAGCTAACATGATTATAGAAGAGTGATACTCTAAACTTATGAAGTTATTTTAACTTGAGGCCACAAATCAAGGTGGTATATTAAATATACAGCAGTGTATTGCAGGAATTAGAACTGTAGCTTCCTTATATCTCCTATTAACTTTCTGCCCCAAAATGACTTTTCTACCTTTGCCCTTTTGGGGAAAATAACTTGTCTTCTTTTCTCTTCTAAGGCACATCCTTGAGGAAGTGAGGATAAGGAAAAGGTAGGAAGGCTGCTAGGAGTTGGCCTTCCCAAGAACTCACATCAGGACATGATGGTCAGACAGTTCAGGAAGGAGAATGGTGGGAGGTTTGGGGGAGTGGCCTAACTAAAACAACCTTGGCCAAACCAGAAAAAAGCCATATCAACCTGATGCCAAATAAGTCCCAAATGTTCTACCACTTTTTTTTTTTTTTTTAGTAGCTTCTTCTGGTAGCCACTGGCCTTTTGGCCCCAATCCAATTTGAATATTCAGGGACACCATTCCCCATTATTTTTGCTTAATTGGAAGGAAATGCTGAGGCTTGGCTTGGGGGAGATTAAAGTAGGAGAGCTCACCTCTCAGAGGTCTTTGCTCATTTTAAGACTGACAGGCTGTATACAGTAAATGCCAGAATAACTATCACACAGTCCCCTGTATATCTGAGACCTGAACTAACACTTCGAAACCAAGGCACAAACCAACTTCAGAACCCTCTGCTCCGTGTCAAAAACCTTCAACCCTTCCAAGGGTGGCAGAGCTGTTCCCATGGTAACTGAGCCAAGCGGAAAGAAAGCAAGGAACAGAGGGGAAGGGATGAAATTCCATTAAAATGACACACGCACACACACACACACACACACACAATATGACAATAGGACAGGTACATCTTTGGACACATATGGTCATTTTCAGTCTTCAGTGTCCATCTAAGGACGCATTCTTAGGTAAACATGCTCACAGTATATTATCTTCTTTCAGTATTGAAATGTAGAACACCGAGTGGAGAAAGTTAGGCCTTAGCTAACATCACTAAGAAATCTTTCTCAGGCTGGCGCTGTGGCTCACTAGGCTAATCCTCTGCCTGTGGCGCTGGGACCCCAGGTTCTAGTCCCAGTCGGGGCGCCGGATTCTGTCCTGGTTGCTCCTCTTCCAGTCCAGCTCTCTGCTGTGGCCCAGGAAGGCAGTGGAGGATGGCCCAAGTGCATGGGCCCTGCACCTGCATGGGAGACCAGGAGGAAGCACCTGGCTCCTGGCTTCGGATCAGCCGCAGCGCGCCCACCACAACGTGCTGGCGGTAGCGGCCACTTGGGGGGGTGAACCAACAGAAAAGGAAGACCTTTCTTTCTGTCTCTCTCTCTCTCTCTGTCTAACCCTGTCTATCAAAAAAATAAAAAGAAAAAGAAAATAAAAAAAGAAAGAAATCTTTCTGAGTCTTATGGTCTTCCAGCACAGCCTTGTTGAAGAAACCTAAGAGTCAGTGGTCTGTACTCAAGAGAAAATATCAGAAAACTCAGCAGGTACTGCAGCCACTATAAAGAGACAGAGAGTTTCCTAACACTTACTCCCTCCAAGAATCACTTTCTCAAGGACTAGTATGTGTGTCTGTAAAAATTTTCATCAGGTTAAAAGGAGACAGGCACTTATTCTCAGTACTAGCAAAGTTGGTATCGCCAACTCTTCCTTTTTTTTTCCAGGAAGGTCTCTGCAGGATATGAAACATTCAGTGCAGAATTTGTCACAATTCCAGGAAAGCTAGTGTAATGTGTCACTTTAAGAATGACCAAACAAATCTCAAAACATGGCATTAGATGATGTTAGTCTTTGCTTTGTTTGGTTTAAGGATTAGAAGAAAACATTTTTTTTTAATTTTCAAAAGAACTTTAAAACTTATGAATACCTTGAAATTGGAGACTGGTCATATATTTAATTCTTATTTTCACTCAATCAATCATTACTTAGAAGGAAAGAAGATGATTGGGATTATAGATGGCAGGATTTTTTATTGAAAAGTTCCTCACATTATTTAATAGAAATATAATATCCCTTTCATAATGTTCCATAAAAGTCACAATCCAATCAGAATCATCCACAGTAAACCTAACAGCCAAATACAGCAAAGAATGAACACATTTTATGATATCCTTTAACGCGTTCATTTATCAAATAGAGCATATCACCAGGAACCTTAATTAAAGGGGAGGGGTTGGAATGAAGACCACTGCAACTGGCAAATTTTACAACATCAGATTCAGACAACAGCAAACTGGTTTATGGACAAGAAAAGTGATAACTAAAATGTTCATTTTTTTTTTATTAAGGTCATGTTACTTTCTGGACTTATTTTTAAATGACATGAGATTACAAACAGATTTTAAACACAAACCCTCTTTAAACACAATTTCAGAGAGATAAGGACGTAGCATCAAGGTGTGACATCAACGGCTGAACCAGGAGCTAGAAAAAGTTCTGTACTCCATGGCAATTAAGAGCCTAGGGACAACACAGCTGAGGGTGTTCAAAAACAGAAACAATGGGGTTCTCGCAGCTCCCACAATGAACAACTACACCCGCCTAAGTGCACACCCCCACACCTACTCCAAACAAAAGATGACATGAGAAACTGAGTGTTAGGGTGAACTTTCTCTTGAAATAGTAGGAGGTGACAAAAAAGGCTTATTTTAATCAGGCCACCTGGTTTTAAATGAGAGTAAATTAATAAAAGAGGATAGATTTCACCTAATGTAGTCTTTTAAAAGTCATTCTCTTTCATCGTTCGATTACTTTGTAATGGAATTTCAATAACAATTATTTTTGACTAGTAAGGAAAACTATAGTCAGAGTGCTTCACAAGCAATCTTCCAAAGATATTTGAGAGTCTTATTCTCCCTATTCTGACTGTGGCTTCATATTATTTAATACATGGAAGTTATACCATATAGAGATGAAAATATTTACAATTACTATCTTTGACCTCTGTTCCTTTATACAGTTTGGATGGCAAATCTAGCCACTGTACATGTTTCTAACTAGTCAAGAGATGAAATAGAAGAGAGATGCCTGGGATTATAAAATGGGGTCATGTGAGTCTTAACAGAAAAGAAAAGAGTACATAAGCAAGGCCATAAATAGGCAGGTTCCACCAGCGATTGTATAGGTAAAATGGCAATAGTATAACTAGGAGCCAAGAAAGTAATCAATATTTATTGATACTTATTTTTCCTTTGGTACCATAACAAGGATTTTAATAACCCACATAGAATGAAAAGAATGCTAGTGGGTAATCACAAAGTGCTGGAGTTAGAAACATTCCATTTTGCCCAGGAAGAAGGATCACCTAAGATATTGAGTTTTGAGTGCTAAAACCTAGAGAGTCTCAAAGAGTTGCTTCAAGGTTAAAATGGGTTAACAGATAGGTACCTCAAAAAGTTCACACACAAACAGGGGCCAGCACCTGCCTGCGAAATGAGCATCCCAAATGAATGCCGGTTTAAGTCCTCGTTGTTCCACTTTGGAACCAGCTCCCTGATCATGTGCCTGAGAAGGCAATGCAAGATAACCCAAGTGCTTGGGCCCCTGTTCCCCGGGTGGGAGATCCAGACGGAGTTCTAGATTCCTGGTTTTGGTCTGGCTCTTGCAACTATTTGGGGAGTGAGGCAGTGGATGGAAGATCTCTCTCTCTCTCTCTCTCTCTCTCTCTCATTCTCTCTCTGTGTCTCTGTAATTCTGCTTTTCAAAAAAAAAAATAATAAAGCAGAACTGAAAGATAAGTTCAATTTGGTGCAAAAAAATTTAAATCCATGCATATCAGATGCGTTCAAAAGTTCATCAAAACACATATTGGGAAAAAACTATATATAAATTTCAATGCTTTTGCAGCATAATAAGCTTATTTTTGAATTATATTTTCCACATTTTTTGACACTTGATTATAGAAAATGCTAGTGCCCAACACAGAGGGAGTCTTTCTTGCTCTTGTTTTCCTGACACCGTTCCGGTTTTGGCACGGAAAGCCCTCCATCCCAGGGAACATGCTCACATGACGTGAACTCATTGAAGGTTTTCAACAGGCACTGTCATCTAGCCTAGCAGTAAGACACCCCACCCCCCACTGGAGTGTCTGGGTAGTCCGGACTCCACCAGTCCTGAGTGCAGCTTCCTGTCAATGCAGACACTGGGACGCTGCAGGGCTGACTCCACTAACCGGTTCCCTACCTCCAACACGGAAGCCTGGACTGAGTTCCCAGCTCCCAACTCCAACATGGCACAATCCAGCACTGGGGTAGTGACCCATCAGTGAGATCTCTCAGCCAACCTCTCCCTCTTTTCCCCGCCCTCCTCCCTCCTTCTCATTCTGTCTCATAAATATAAACATTGAATGAGATTTAGAACAGTCCTAGGAGACAGAAATATGCTATTACTATTCAACTTTACAGATGTTATAAAAAAGGTTCAGATACTTAGTTTTTTGTTTTGTTTTGACAGGCAAAGTGCACAGTGAGAGAGACAGAGAGAGAGAGACAGAGAGAAAGGTCTTCCTTTTTGCCGTTGGTTCACCCTCCAATGACCGCCGAGGCCAGCGCACTGCGGCCAGCACATCACGCTGATCCGATGGCAGGAGCCAAGTGCTTCTCCTGGTCTCCCATGCGGGTACAGGGCCCAAGCACTTGGGCCATCCTCCACTGTACTCCTGGGCCATAGCAGAGAGCTGGCCTGGAAGAGGGGCAACCGGGACAGAATCCGGCGCCCCGACCTGGACTAGAACCCGGTGTGCCGGCGCAGCAGGCGGAGGATTAGCCTAGTGAGCCGTGGCGCCGGCCAGATACTTAGTTTTAAGTAATTGCTCCTGGTCTCAAAGGTCAGCATGGGACTGATCAGGGACTGACCTGACTAGCTTACCTCCTACCATGCCTCTGTATATTTTCCCAGGACGTTATGTTGCCTCCAGTTAAGGCCAGGAACACTTATGAAAATCAGGAGAAGGGGTACACACATCCTGGTTAACATAAAGATATCTTTGTTATTGTTAGATGATGAGCTGATAGTAATAGATAGTAGCAGTGAATTGTTGTTGTCTCTCTTTCTTTCTTAGGGAGAATTTCGAGGTGGGGAGGGAGAGAGAATGAGAGAGGGAGAGAGGGAGAAGGAGAGACAGATTTCTGTCCTCTGGTTCACTCCCCAAATGGCAGCAACAGCTAGGGCTGGGCCAGTCCAAAGCCAGAGGAGCTTCATCCAGGTCTCCCACATTGGTACAGCTGCCCAAGTACTTGAGCCATCATCCATTGCTTTCTCAGGTGCATTAGTAGGGAGCAGTTTCTGAAGCGCATGGGATGCCGTGTCACCTGCAGCAGCTTAGGCCGCCACATCACAATGCCAGCCCCAATATCAGTGAATTCTTAGGAGCAAAGTTGCCTTAGCTTGTTGAGGACACCAATATCACTAAGAAGTCATGCAATAATTGAGCTTTACATTCTTCTTCGTCAAGGTTTACCTTGTGTCTTTTCCACTAGATTTATAG
Organism: Oryctolagus cuniculus; assembly: GCF_964237555.1. Lineage (NCBI taxonomy): Eukaryota > Metazoa > Chordata > Mammalia > Lagomorpha > Leporidae > Oryctolagus > Oryctolagus cuniculus. Next base: position 25,138,892 of record NC_091451.1, on the reverse strand, counting down.
TGTGAATTATAATTAGGCATGGGGTAACGTGGTATGCAGTAGAAAAGAAGCCAATTAGAGAACTCGGGAAATACGATGGAAGGAAGAATTAGAAGGATGGAGGGAATAGAGATAGAGGGCAGTCAAACAAGCCTAGAATTCAAGAGGGATAGCCACATTGTATCTACAAACACGGCACAGCAGACAGACTCCATCCACATCATTAACTCTTGTTGATCTGTCAAAATCAGCATTAAGAACAAGCAAATTTAAATTATTATTTTTCTCTCACCAATAACCGAATCTTGTTTCTCTCCTTTGGCAAATAACCTGACATGAATTTCTAAGGCTACAATGACAGAAATCATCCATAAATAGAAGTATCATTGTTGACGGACCAAGCTGCAAGCCTAATCATCGTAAACCAACAACAATCACCTCTATCTTGGACAAGATGTTTATCGGGAAGCAGAAGCTGAATATCAGCAGTCAGCTTTCATATAGCCCTTGTATCAGCATTTACTGCAACATTATATACAAGTTGGCAAGTTTTCTTTAGCAACACAACACAATTTGTGTTGTTACACCGTTTCTAAAGTGATAAATGAGGCTACTTTGGAGTGATAAGAAAACTAAAACAATGTGGTGTTAAGTTACAGAGTTAACTGTAGCATTTTAACAATTCACTTTTACTCTCACACTTACCAAATACATTTTTCTAAAAAAATTATTTGAGAAGGAGAGAGAGAGAGAGTGAGTGAGAGAGAGAAAGAGAGAGGATGTATTTGCTTGCTTGTTCTCCAAATGTCTACAGTGGCCAAGACTGGGAGGAAACCTAAGCTGGAAACTGAGAATCCAGTCCAGATCCCCACACAGGTAGCAGGAACCTTAGCTGTCAATGTGGCTATCGAAGGGGTGCTGTAGCAGGAAGCTGGAATCAAAAGTAGGAGCCAGAACTAACCCAGGCACTCAATATGGAACGAAGGCATCCTAACCAGCATCTTAACTGCTAGCCGAAATGCCCGTTCCTGAACAACATTTTCCAGTAAGACGTCTAGCATTTCATGAGTGCCGCTGTGTACCAACTGCGGAGAGAAAAACAGCATCGGTGAATCTGAGCATGGACATGGACACACAGGCAATGCGAGCAGAACAGGCGGCACAGCTACACAAAAGGACAGGAAAGGGCTTAGAAAGAATCTTTTGCTATGGCCCAAATAACTTCTCAGGCTTTATGGATTACAAGTTTTAGAAATAGTCATTTATTTTTTATAAATTGTTTTTAGTGTTGCATTTCTGTGTTTTGCAGAAACAGCATTGATATAGATACTCCTTGTCTAACTTCTATTTACTAAGTGTTGAGTCTTATTGACACTCTATTTTTAAAGCATAATGCTTAGCAGTATAATATAGATTCCTAAAATGTTCTATTTTATAGTTTACTTCCTTGTAGAGACCTTGTCACTAGCCATTTTGTGCACAGGGGCTTCTTCTATTATTTATGTTGCATCTCATTAAGGTTTTACTTCCATCCTTTAAAATTCCTCCTGAGATTAAACATTTGACTTTTATGAGGCCACTAAAAGAACAAGAATGTGTCACTTTCATTTTGAGTCTGAAAACATCACACTCCTGCAATTTAATCAGTCTGTTTGTTGATAAGAGATGTTTTAGCTGTTGTAGAAACCAGTCCAACAGTGAGTGAGCACAATCGGAAGGCTCCCTTTAAAACATGTCAACTTCGATCATCACCTTATCAGAAGCGATGACCAAATTTACCCCTAATCGTCAATGAGAAAAGGGGGATTCTCTGAAGCAAATCAACCAAGCAAAGGTCATTAAAAGTGATGCACATGCGTGGACTCTAGACCCGGAGCCAGCATTCGTGATTCAGCGAGGGAAGCCGCTGTCTATGATGCTGCCACCGCATGTCAGAGCACTGGTCCAGGCTGCTCCCTTTGTGAGCCAGCTCCCTGCTAATGCTCCTGGAAAGCACTAGTGCTAGGTGGCTAAAGTACTTGGGTTCCTGCCACTCACATGGAAACCTGGATGGAGTTCCTGGCTCCTGGCTTCTGCCTGGTCCAGCCCCAGCTGCTGTGGCCATTTGAAGAGTAAACCAGCAGATGGAAGATAAGGAGGTATTTCCTCTTCTCTCCCTCTCTGTATGCGTGTTTCAGAGTATATGTGTGTGTGTGTTTGTCTATCTCCCTAAATGCTGATTTGCCCATGGATTCCCAACTGACCATGAGAAGAATCTTTTTTTAAAAAAGATTCACTGGGGCTGGCGCTGTGGCTCAGTGGGTTAATCCTCTGCCTGCAGTGCTGGCATCCCATATGAGCGCCAGTTCTAGTCCCAACTGCTCCTCTTTCAATCCAGCTCTCTGCTGTGGCCTGGGAAAGCAGTAGAAGATGGCCCAAGGACTGTACCCACATGGGAGACTGGGAAGAAGCACCTGGTTCCTGGTTTCGGATCGGCGTAACTCTGGCTGTTGCAGTCATTGGGGAGTGAACCATCGGACAGAAGACCTTTCACTCTGTTTCTCTCTCTCACTCTCTGTAACTCTACCTCTCAAATAAATAAAAAATCTTAAAAAAATAAATAAATGAAAAATAAAAAAGATTTATTTATTTATTTGAAAGGCAGAGAAAGAGAGAGAGAGAGAGAGAGAGAGAATCTTTTATCTGCTAACTTACTTCCCAAATGGCAGAAAGGGCCAAGGCTGGGTAACACAGAAACCAGGAGCCAGGAGGTTCTTCTGGGTCTCCAGCATGGGTGCAGGAGCCCAGGTGCTTGGGCCATCTTCCACTGCTTTCCCAGGGGCATTAGCAGGGAGCCGGCATTGTAGGGGCTGCTTTACCTGCTATGACACACTAGCTCTACCGCAAGAGTTTCTAGGATCTAAATTATAAAATGTATGCAATTCCCAACTTGACTCTCGCTGGGATTAAACATGACAATAGGTCTTATCTGATTTCATCATCATTTAAAAAATCATCTATTATTTTTCACTTTATGTTTCTGTGTGGGAGCAAACTGTTGAAATCTTTACTTAATGTATGCTAAACTGATCTTCTGTATATAAAGAGAATCCAAAAAAAAAAAAAATGTACGCAAAGTACCTAGCAATGTATCTGGCCCATAGTGTGTGGCTCTTTATACTAATAATAGTGCTATTACATGCTTTATTGGATTAAACGCTGGGCTTCAAAATACTAAGAGTTAAAATATTCAGTATTATTTTTATGAAGAGACATGATGCAATTCATTTAAAACCTTGTTTTCTAGACTACAAAAACAAACTAATATTATTAATAATAATATTGGTAATAGTAATAATGCCTACTTACAGAATTATATAGATTTCATTGTGGAAGGAAGGAAGGAAGGAAGGAAGGAAGGAAGGAAGGAAGGAAGGAAGGAAGGAAGGAAGGAGGGAGGGAGGGAGGGAATGGAAAGAAAAGGAAGAAGAGACTGAGCTAAACACATTCTTTCCCTTTAAGACAGACACTGTTGGGGCCAGTACTGTAGCACAGTGGTTTAAGCACCCGCCTGCAGTGCTGGCATCCCATATGGGCGCTGGTTTGTGTCCCAACTGCTCCACTTCCAATTTAGCTCTCTACTATGGCCTGGGAAAGCAGCAGAAGATGGCCCAAGTGCTTGAGCTCCTGCACCCGCATGGGAGACCTGGAAGAATCTCCTGGCTCCTGGCTTTGGATCAGCCCAGCTCTGGCCATTGCAGCCATTTGGCGAGTGAACCAGCAGATGAAAGACCTCTCTCTCTGTCTCTTCCTCTCTATGTCTCCAAATGCTGCCTCTCAAGTAAATAAATAAATCTTTTAAAAAATACCTTCTGAGTAAGATTTAAAAAAAATACACAGCGTTCAGTGAAAGAAAACACAAATAGCATTTTGCATATTTAGAGCATACTGTCCTCCTGAATTGAAGCACAAAAAATATGATAACTTGCAGATTTTCAATTATTTTAAGTAATAACCTGTAACAAAATGAGCAAAAGGTCTTAAATTTCTAGCAAAACTCTCAAAGATTATTTTGGACAGGTTCTCAAGAAGTAAGATTTTCAGAAAATATAATTCAGATCTAATCTATGTTATTTGACCACAAGTATTGTACAACAGCATAAAGATACCTACTTTTTTTTTTTTAATAGGCAGAGTGGACAGTGAGAGAGAGAGAGACAGAGAGAAAGGTCTTCCTTTTCCGTTGGTTCACCCCCCCAATGGCCGCTGCAGCCAGTGTGCTGTGCTGATCCGAAGCCAGGAGCCAGGTGCTTCTCCTGGTCTCCCATGTGGGTGCAGGGCCCAGGGACCTGGGCCATCCTCCACTGCACTCCCAGGCCACAGCAGAGAGCTGGACAGGAAGAGGAGCAACCGGGACAGAATCCGGCACCCCGACTAGGACTAGAACCTGGTGTGCCAGCGCTGCAGGTGGAGGATTAGCCTATTGAGCTGTGGCATTAGCCAATACCTACTTCTATATTTAATAATTAAGCCAATAACGTTAAATGCTCTACATAATTCTAAAATAGACCATGCTATCCCCATTTTATAAATGACAAAACCAAGGTTAGTAAGTGATATTTCTAGAAAGTGAATAAATACTTTTAGAGAAAGTGAACAGGCTAAGGGTACACAGACTTTAGAATTAAACTGTCAAAATTCATATTATGATCTTATGGCTTTGGACAAGTCTTTTCTCTGGTGCTTAGTTATATCTTTGCAAAATGGGAAAATTAACAGTGTTTAATTCTCAGGATTGTTTTTAGTTCTAAATCCATGCAAGATGCATACAAGAGCTCTGGACCTTAGTCAGCGCTCAACATCTTAGTTGTTATTATAATTGATGGAGCTCTACAATCTGGGGCTCTAAAGTCTATATTGTCTGGCCATAGTGGGGCTCAGTAAAGGGAGCAGAGTTCTTTTCCATACAAGGATCTCAAATCTATATACTGAATCCACACATATTATGTCAACTGATCCTAATTTTGCCCTGCTATGCAACTATTAAGGGGCCTAGTGAGACCTTGGCCTTGACACTTTATATCTAAGGTCGCATAACCTATTCCCTAGCAGAATAAAGAATCCTGGGGTTTATTCCTTGGCTTTGTTGAATAACACAACACAAAATAACTGGATGAAAAATGTGCAACATTTCGTTACACATCCAGATGTTTTAGCCAATGTGAGGCCAAACATCTGGCTGGTAAACCAACTGGATGCTGCCATATTTTTTAGTCTGACATTGGGCACCTTGTCAAACATGATTAATGTGAAACAGAAGAAAGGAAAGGATACAGATAGAGCTGTTAACAAGAGAAATATTTTGCTAAATAAAAGATGGCATGGACTTTGCTATCATCACCTGCACCAGCAATTTATTTGTAACCAACATCAATAGCCCTACTGGGGAATACAATCTCGCTTAACTTGTTTTACCATTCTGACACCTCTAACTCAGAAATGTAATTTAAAATAAAGATTCATGGAGCTAATATCCTTCTTGCTTCAGACTATTAAAGTGCCTATTGTTCTCACAGCTCGGAGGGGGTTGAAAGTCTGCATGCATAAATGAACATGTGGATGATATACTGCTTGAGATAAATACTGCCCAGCGTTTAGCAAGACACCAATGCCTGCAGAATACAAACTTAAAATAAGTACTCTTCGTAAAATGCCTTACGATAAAAAAAAAAAAGCAGTCATGATGGGAGCTTTTTCTATAACCCTACATGTACTGCAGTTTCTCTGGGAAGATAATAAAAAAGAACTGATCCTACCAATGATTATCACGTTATTAAAGCTGTAGCTAGAGAACACTCGCCCTGATCCAGTCATTTTGTTCAGCCTGTGTAATATCAACCCATGAGGTAGAAACTATTAAAATTCTCCTTCTGTCAAAGAAGAAACTGAGGTGACTTTCCCAAAGTCCTATATGCCATGATTTTACAGTTCCAATTGCCAACTTATAAGAAGGATCCGTGAAGGATCTAAAAGGACCCAGTATACTTACAGGTTGAAGTTCTATTTCATATGAAAGAATCACAGAACACTAAGTCTGGCAGGGACCTCTAGAGAGTAGACAGTTCAGCCCTGGCATTTACAGATGATAAAACTAAAGCTCATGAGATCATGAATTGCCCAAGATTACATATTTCATCTGAAAGAGAATCAGAAATTCCCACATGTATCATTTCTTTAGCTCCACACATGATTTCATACATGTTTAGGTGCACACAAATGCTCACTCCAGAAATGAAGAGACAGCTTATAACTTCTTATTATATTATCAAGAATTAACTAGTTCATCCTACAGACCAGGGCAAGAGGATTTGGTGAAGAAATCTGATGCATGGAAGGTTGTTAGGGAGACAGCAATGATGGCTACTTAAGAAGAACAGCTCTTCAGCCAGTCCTGGGCCGCTGCATTAATTGTTATGTGACACTGGGAAGTCACTGAACCCCATTAAGCCTCAATTTCTTCTTCTGTAAAGTGAGTATGACAATAATGTAAAGAAGATGATATAAGCCTAACATTTATAAAGAGCTTCTTGTAGTATACCGTGTCATTTAAGAACCTAATTAACAGTCACCTTCCTCAATGCCCCTGGGGGGTTACGGGTTACAATAGGACCTTAGGAGTACCTGGGATTGATGGGAGGATTACAGATCGAGAGAAGGTGCCAATGATCTTTCCATGTGGCTGAGGCCTGGCCTTGGCTAGAAACTCTAGAACCTTCCTCCTTATCAATTATTAATTTGCTTAATATCAGAGGCATTGAGGAAACTGATTTTTGAGCACCACTGCTTACAAAACCTATGAAACAAAGCACACACCCTTTCTGACAGCATGTACCAAAGATTGATCCATATTACATCGCATACATTCACAAGCTAGGCTATGCAGAATAGACGGTTTATGGACTTCAACATAAAATGACAAAGCCAATGGATCAGCTGTGGTCCAGATACCAGCAAGTTCAGGATAAATCTCCATGATATATTCACTTTACCATTTTACAACCCCAACACCAGAGTCCCACAGCAGAACAGACATGATTTGACACAATTCCTAATAAATTTTAGAATTTTACTCTTGGCTTACTTAACATTCAGAAGCAGCCTTTACAACGTCTAAGACTTGTCCTTATCATTACAATGAAAAGAAGATTCTTTGTTAAAAGACATATATGGAAATCAATTCTCCCAATCAGAGTGCACTTGAATCTTTGATTATAAAATGCTTTGATAGAACTTCTTAGATCCTGAATATAATTGGATTTTATGTTCTAAAGTTTAATGAAAATAGTTGATGCAAGTCCTTTAGATTTCAGTGTCCTGGTGTTTGGGGAAGGTTCCTTATGGTATGCATAATATGAAATGTTAGTTATAATTTATGGACTATAATTGTTTGCTGCAGATGTTTTAACATAGTGGTATAAACTTGAAGGCTCACACAAAAGAAATTTATTGCCTGAAAGTTGTAGAGGCCAGAAGTAGAAGATCAAGTCATCAGTAGGGTTGGTTCCTTCGAAGGGTTATGAAGGTGGTTCTGTTCCAGACTTCTCTTCTTGGCTTGTAGGTGGCTGTCTTCCCACTGTGTCTCTTCACATCATCTTCTCATTATGTATGTTTGTATCCAAATAACGTCTTATAAAGACCAGTTCTACTGAATTAGGACCCATCCAGATAACTTCTGCAGAGGTGCTCTCTCTAAATAAGGTCATGTGAGGAGGAATGTGAGGTCAGAACTTCCATATCTGGGTAATTTTCAGGATGAGGGATACACAAGGCAACCCTAACACGGGCTTTCTGAGACTACAAAGTGTTTACAGTCTTTTGTTTTACTTTTCTTTCTCTTTCTTCTTTCTCCGTAATGCCTAATTTCTTCTCTGCAAACAGATCCTTTCTTCCTGTTTCCTGCTTCCACTGGTAGTCACCATTACGGCGTCCACTGGGACTTTAGGAGTAATTATACTTTTTATTGAAGATTCCAGAGCTCTTACATTCTGCATTTTCTATACGTTGATCCTCTTAGCAAGTCTAGTAGGACATAGAAACCTCTAGATTGTGGAAGAGATTACAGCCTAGGAACTGATGCCTGGTACAGAGTAACTGCTGCAAAGCATGCCTGATTTGAAAACTTAAGGGCATATTGGCATCTAATAAATCCAAAAAACAATTTACTTCTCTCACTTTTAATGACAATCCATGCTAATTTTAATAATAGTTATAAATTATTTGCCACATCAAATGATGAAAATAAATCCATAAACACTGACCATATTGATTAATCATTTTCAATTAAATTAAAGGCAGCATCAATCAACTCCATCAAGGCAATGAGAAGAGAGTGCTCAATAAGGGGGTGGAGAAATCATCTTTTGAAATGTAAAGGGATGCAGAGTGGAGCTGGTTTCAAAGAACTGCAGCAATTGATAAAGGCGAAGTTTAAACAATTCTGTGTACTTTCTTGGCACAAATCTCAAGTTGCAATCATTTCCCAGTGATATAATAATTCTGGCTCATTTCCATTTGGTGGTAATTGCCCTATTGTAAGTGATAAATTAAGAAGATTAACTACAGAACCAAATACCAAAAATGTATCCAATTTAGAAAATTCCAGCGCACTCATCTATTCTTTATCCAAATTAGAGTAAAGCACCTGTCTTGCTTTAACTGGCAATAAAATGTTAGAGAGACATAAGTCTACTGTTGTAGTTGAGTAAGAGTCAACAGAAATACTAATCCAAGACAGAATTTTCTAGAAATATACTAGAAATATCTTGTGGTTGTGTTGACAATGAGGGATACACTGCAATAAATTTCCTCTTAGCAGGATGCTGGCATTTGAAAGATGAATGAAGCACAAAGGTTATGTAAATCTTTAAAAAAGCCATGAAAGTAGAAAAAAATCTAATTAGAAAATTATATGTAAGGGATTAATTCAAACTATATACCTAGAAATGGGCTAGGACTCGAGCAAGACAAATTTCATTGCTGCTTTACTCCCAAAATTCTTCGTGAATTTTTTTGACTGGGAGAAAATGCTCAAGAGTGCCATTCAAACAGCTTTGAAATTTCTTGAGGGAGATGTAGTATTTTTAGGATGAATCAAGGCTTCAACCCTTTGTTTGCCACCTTTTCCTATAAGTACTTTTGTGTCATCATCAAGGAGGCTTCAAGTAATACTGAGAAGGGAAATGCTGCCTCATTCTAAAAACTGTGCCAGATAATTGCTGAAAACCCAACAAAAGCGACACTGAATAACTGCTTTATCACACAGTTAATGAGGCTTTTTCTGAAACTAGATCAAATTAATAAGCTGGTAAGGCATTAATTCTTTCTCCTTTTTATTTAATTTTTAAACTTCTCTAAATTAAAAAAAAATGTTCTCTTAGAAAATTTGAAAGTTTTGATATTTTTTTAATTCCAAAGAAATATATCTTGTATTTTTTTTTATCGGGTTTGGAGACACAGGTGGTAGAAAAAGCATATTTCCCTTCTCAGAACCCAATTAAAGATTAAGTTTGGCAGTCTGTCTCCAATTTATGCAAGTCTTCAAAATACTCACTACGCAATGAAGACCTCCATGAATTTGTCTAAAATCCCACAGCATTTTTCAGGACACTAATTTGGTGTCAACTTATGTTATTGAGAGCCCACTTTACATGTGGAACTAGTTTAAGGTCTGGGGAAGAGGATGCTAAACAAGACAGACAGAAACACAGACTTCATGAACTTTCCATGGAAGTCGGACCAGATATTCTATCCACGGAAATAACAAGAAACACAGGATAGTCAAGAAAAATCTTTTCCCCAAGGTGATATGTAAGTAAAATCTGAATGATGACAAGCTTTCATGGACCTAAACCCACAACAGTGCATTTCACACAGAACAAAGGCAACTTTTAAAATACCTTTTTTGGGGCCAGCACTGTGGCCTAGTGGGTTAACACCCTAGCCTGAAGCGTCAGCATCCCATATGGGCTCCGGTTTGAGACCTGGCTGCTCCACTTCTGATTCAGCTCTCTGCTATGGCCTGAGTAAAGCAGTAGAAGATGGTCCAAGTCCTTGGGCCCCTGCACCCACATGGGAGACCTGGAAGAAGCTGCTGGCTCCTGACTTCAGATTGGTGCAGCTCCGGCCATTGCAGCCAATGGGAAAATCTGCCTCACCTACTCTCTCTGTGTAACTCTGACTTTCAAATAAATAAATAAATAAATCTTTAAAAAAATAAAATACCTTTTTAACAGCAAGGTTAATATGGCCAGAAGGTGGTGATTCCAGAGGAAGAGTGGAAACATGTGAGATCTGAGATTTGGGCAGTGTGAAGGTCAGGAAAAGACTTCCAGACAGCACAAAGGAGCTTGGATTTTTAGTTTAAGTTGATTGGGACACCAAGGGACCTTGCTTGGAGGCGGGGAAGCAGGGAGGCAGGGAAGAACACAACACATGTGACCTTTTCAATAACAAGTTTGGTTGCCAGATACAGGATGGACTGGTGCAAGGCAAGAAATGGAAGGTAGGTGGGCCCGTGTTGTGACATGGCAGATGAAGCCGTGGCCTGCGATGCCGGTATCCCATGTGGGTACCTGTTCGAGTCCTGACTTCTCCACTTCCAGCCCAGCTGCCTGCTAGTTGTGCTTGAGAAAGCAGAAGACATTGGCGTGGGTCTTTGGGCCTGAATTCGTGTGGGAGACCCGGAGGAAGCTACTGGCTCCTGGTTTCAGGTTGGCCCAGCTCTGGCCACTGCAGCCATTTGCGGGAATGAATCAGAGGATCTCTCTCAGTGGAAGCAGTAACATCAGTTATGGGGACATTAAGTAGTCTTTTAAGAAATGGTGGTGGGCTAGACTCTGCTGACAGAGGCAGAATCAGAGAGTTCAGAACAAATTTGAGATTTATTTTGGAGTTATAAGTGACAGATGTTTGCAGATGGGTAATGTTAGAAATCTAATTCAGGGGGCTGGCAGTGTGGCATAGTGGGTTAAGGCATCACCTGCAATACCGGCATCCCATATGAGTTGAACTTGATGGTTCAAGTCCCGGTTGCTCCACTTCCCATCCAGCTCCCTGCTAATGCAGCTGGGAAAGCAGCAGAGGATGACCCAAGTGCTTGGGCCACCGCACCCACGTGGGATTCCTGAAAGAAGTTCCTGGCTCCTGGCTTCGGACCTGCCCAACTCTAGCCATTGTGGCCATTTGGGGAGTGAACCAGAAGATGAAAGACCTTTTTCTTTTGTCTCTCTCTGTCTCTCTCCTCCACCCTCTCTGTAACTCTGCCTTTCAAAAATTAAAAAAAAAAAATCTTAAAAATGTCTAATTCACATCAGTTTGTCTTTCTTTCAAAACCATAACCATATCCTCACCCTGAGGATAGGTGCTACTTCAGAAGTTTCTTGCTACCTCAGCTTGGCACTGAAGACAAAGTAAATTCAGAAAAAAATCAGTATATTTTTCCATATGTTCCTAAGGAAAGGCATTTAACCAGTGTCTGCTTCCTTCATGTCCAAGCAATGATAAAATTTCTTGATTACATTTTGATTCGGAATTTTTCTAGAAATATTTGAAACATGAAAGGGTGTTCAGTCGCTTCCAAATACATATACACATTTACTGCTCAATCTTTTCCTTTATCCTAAGTGCCAGAGAGACTACCAGCAAATATTTTAACAAATAATCCTCTGGGTATTTTGAACTTGCAAATACTCATCCAGTAGATGAATTTAATTTAAAACAAAGAAAAATTCTGTTAAATTTAAAATGATATAACATCTTATGAATAAACAGAGAGCATATATTAGAATTAAGAAAGCATATTGGTTGAAGCCCATGAGAATCAACTCTACAGATATTATACTAGGAATAAAACATAATCAAATAGTTTACTTCCTGCATAGTATAAAGCCATTAAGATATTTCTCTCTGGTCTATAGAAACCTCAGCTGAAGTTAAATTCTGGAACTTAGGTGACTTCCATATTTTGTGAGTTTTTTCCAAATTACTTCAAAGATTTGCTAGATGTTTATACTTTGTGTGATAAAATGTTCTATTATCATTCACTCTTCTATTTCAGTTTCAAAGGAGAAGTTTTTCACAAACATTTTAAATCAAAAAGTAATTTTAGAATCACAGTTTATTTTTCTGATCTGAATTTGTATCTTATTTTTACCATATCTCAAGAACTTGATTATTTATCAACAGGTGAGTCAATCTATAATTGCTTTCATTGCTTTCAGTTCCACATTCACAGCCTACAGTATAATGTATCAATAATGAGAGAAAAAATAATTTAGTGCATTATTTCAGTCCTTTCATGTTAATAGCTGATGTTAATATTTAAAAGGCATTAAGGAAAATGAGTATGATGACAGATAAAGAGGATTTAGTGAAAAACAAGCATTACACATACAAACGTATGGATCTTGTGGACCACACAGAGGAGCAGAGACTCACTGAGGCAGGCAGGAGTCTAACTCCAGCCCCTTTCACTCCTTTCCCAGCTGCAGGTTGGGTACCCTTCATAACCCAGATCTAATACATCATCAGCTGAACTCATGAAGCCTCTGGGGCGGGCAGCCCATTATGACAGCCCAGCTATTTCACTTAAGGCCTTCTGACTTCAGAGCCTGCACCTATAGAACTGAAGTAACAGTAACTGCTTTATGGTGTGGACAAGCTTTCAAAGCTGTGTGAGTAAAGCATCAAACAGAACGTGCACCCAGGAAAAGCTGGACATTCTTCATTCTCAGAGTTATTCCCTTGATTTCCATGTGGAAGCCCATGAGGTTCTAGGAAAACAGCCCTGCCTGTAGGGATAGTGCATATCCTCTAACTAAATCACTATCTACTCAAAAGATGTTTTTCTTTATTTTTTTTCCTTTATGATGGAAGTAACCTAAACCAAACCAATCTCAAAGAATGTCAAGATATTTGCCTGGGATTCACAGGCACAGACTCTCTTTCTCTCCAACTCAGATTGAATAAAAAAGCAGATAGCCCTAAAAGTACTGGCCACTATCTAGACACATGAGGATCCAGACCCCATAGACCAGAAGAGGCAGAGGAAGAAAAGAAAGAATGTTTTAGGTGACCTAGATGCATGGAGAGCATCTTTGCTATACTTTCAGTCATGAGCATCAGTGCTTTGGTTTTATTGATTGGGGTAATTTAAGTCAGATTTGCCGCTCCTTGTATTACAAAACACCCTAACTAATACAGTTGTGGGAATCTGAGAGCTCAAACAGCTCAGGAGGACAGACATTCAAAGACTTCTAGAAAAATGAGTAGAAATTCTCCAACTCAGTGGTTCTTAAAATGTCTAGATTCCACATGCTCTTACAACACATGTTCCTCTTGGGAAGCATCAAAGCGTACTGAGGCACACACGTAAAAATGTTTGCGAGGCTGGAGTTTAGCCTAGCAACTGATTCCAGATAAGATGCTCATGTCCCGCATTGGAATCCTTTGGTTGATTCCTAACTTTGGCTTTTGATCTAGTGACTTGCTCATGAAGACCTGGGGAGGCAGCTTGTGATTGCCCAAGTATTTGGGTTCCTGCCACACATGTAGGAGACTTGGATTGAGTTCCTGGCTCTCCGTTGGATCCGAGGAGTGAACCAGTGGATGGGAGCTCTCTCTGTCTCTGTCTCTCCCTCTGCCTCTCAAGTAACTTTTGGAAAAAAAAAAAATGCCTATGGTTTTTAGACAGCTTCATAGTGCTTCTGAAGCCCTTCCGGCTGATAGCATCTGTCACAAAGCACATTAATGAATTTGGATCAGAAGGCTGGCCAGCTACGAACATGAAGGGAGCAAATGTGAGGCAGCCCTGTGATGCTGGTTGATGGGGACACATCTACAATGGTCTGCTTCCAGAGCCTATTTCAACTCAGTGGCACACAGTCTGGCCCAGGTTCTCAAACTCCTTTTAATGGCCCTGAATCACAGAACAGAGTCAAGTCAACGAATTCCTTCAAACAACTGCTGGAAAATATGTTCAAGGGATGAAACTGCTCCTCATCTACAACTCCCAGCAATGGAATACCCCCAAGGATGCCACTGACTTGGTTACTGGGACACAGGCAATTTCTTCCCTTTCGGGTATACGTTAGATCCAGGCAAAGTCTTTTCAATCTAGCCTCTAAACCTGGGCTGCAAACAGTGGGAGATGTCATTAATGATGACATCAGATTCTAATTACCAGGATAGTAAAACAGAAACTCCTGTTGTTATTTTTGAGCTTAACACTGCCTTAGAGTTTGCTATGGCACTGCCCTTTTTGGTTTGCTTTGTTATTTAACCTCCAGGGTCTACGTGGATGTGTCAAACAGCCTGAGGAAATTCAATCAGACTTCCTTATGTCAGGCCAATTGTGTAGCATCTCCTTCGCAGGGACAGATTGGGTAACTGTCCTCACATTCACATGTTCCTACAGACCTGCAGCTTCCACAGAGGTTTAGAACCATCCACATGTGACAGTGACCTTATACTCTGAATCTGAAGGTCAACTGGTGTTAGGTGTTTGTGGCATTCTACTTCCCTCGCTGAAAGGAATGTCTCTTAACTTAATGCTAAGATGCATGCAAATCCCCTGGAGATCTCATTAAACTGAAGATTCTGATTCGGTGGGGGCTGAGGAGGGGTCCAGGCTTCTGCATTTCAAAGGCTTGTTGCTCCTGCAGATCACTTTTGAGTGGGAAGGTCTCAAAGGATTTTCAGCATCCGGTCTAGCTTGCCTCTCTCTCACCTGCCTGCCTGCCTTTACCAGGGACCCACAGGAAACACTCAGGAATGCAGTGACACAGAGTGAGCCCTGCACCTGATAGTTAAGATTCCAGCTGGAATGACCACATCTCCTAAGAGAATGTCTGGATTTGAGTCAAGGTTCTACTACCAATTCCAGCTTCCTACTAATGCGCACCCTGGAAGAACAGAGGAGGTGGCTCAAGTAGTTGGGTCCCTGCCACGCATGTGGGAGATCCAGATTGAGTTCTTGGCAGCTGGCTTTGGTTCTAGTCTAATCCTTGCCATGGTGGAAATTTGGGGAGTGAACCTGCAGATGAGAACTCCCCCCTTTATTTATCTCTTTCTCTCTCTCCCTACCTCTCACATAAATGAAGAGAGGAATACTTAAAAAGAAATGATGATTTGCTATCACAGGTAATGGAGTTTACCCTGACTGCTGAATGTAGAGAGCGCCACTGCCCCACTTCTCAAGCCAGAAAGTGTAGGCACCATGCAAGGGACATGTGCAGTGATCAGCCCTAAGGAGCCTATCTGTTAGAGACCCAACGATTTCAGAGAAGAGCCCTTCAAGCCAAGGAACACGCAGGGGACAGACTCCTACATCGTCCATCCAGAGACCTGCATGGAAACCCAGAACACCCTGCTTCCGTTAACCCTCTGAAATTGCCGTAGAGCAATTCTCTTTTTAATCTATTGTCTCAGAAGCCAGCGTTCTTTGCTTTCACATATGTGGATTTGGAAATCTCTATGCTATGAGAATATAAAATACTAAAAACAATAGTCTTGTTTCACGGCTGATGAGGGCACAGAAAGGGCTAAGATATCTTCCAACTGCCAAAATACTAGAATTCCAGTTGGTTAGAAAATAAAGAAAACATCACCAAAGGCCATACTTTTAAAAATTAAATACTGTCAAACATTCTACTTCATATAACATCTTTCAGTGTTCTCAAAACACTATTAACTGGCATAGCATTCACCTTTACAACACCTCAACGTCATTACAACTCACTAACAGATGTTGTCAAATACTGCAAATAAAATTCTATCTTTAAAAACCCATATCAAACTTTATTATTAGAGAGGAAAGGATACATCCTAGGTTTTCCCTAATCCTCTACCTCCAACAAATTTGTTCTGGCTTTCTGTCTTACACGCTCACACACAAATTCAGAGGTTAAACCAGGAGACTGTGACATGGCAAACTCCATCTAGTCCCTATCTCAACAGCTGTCACTCATAGACAAAATAACACAGTAAGGACAACCAGATGCTGTATCATGAAAATAGCTTCTCTCGTAAATAGGACATCAGAAAACACTTCAGAGGGAATTTCAAACAGTCCTTCAAACAGCTGTTTCTGATAGGTTCACAGGACAGATTACATATAAAAAGGAGGGGCCAGAGCTGTGCCTCACTTGGTTAATCCTCCGCCTGCAGCGCCCGCATCCCATATGGGTGCTGGGTTCTAGTCCTGGTTGCTCTTCTTCCAGTCCAGCTCTCTGCTGCAGCCTGGGAGGGCAGTGGAGGATGGCCCAAGTGCTTTGGCCCCTGTACCCGCATGGGAGACCAGGAAGAAGCACCTGGCTCCTGGCTTGGGATCTGTACCGAGCTGGCCGTAGCGGCCATTTCAGGAGTGAACCAGTGGAAGGAAGAACTTTTTCTCTGTCTCCTTCTGACTATAATTCTGTCAAATAAATAAAAAAAGAAAGAAAAAAAAAGAAAACACTTCAGAGGGAATTTCAAACAGTCCTTCAAACAGCTGTTTCTGATAGGTTCACAGGACAGATTACATATAAAAAGGAATGAGAACATGTAACAAAACTGCTAATTATATGCACTCTACATATATTATCTACATATACATATATGTAATCTTTACATCTACTTTCTAGTATGATCATCTCAGTTATTCACATGAAACCAGGAATTTTTAAAAATGACAACTTCTCCCAAAATTACAGGGCTAGAAAATGGCAGTATCAGAGCAGGCACTGTGGTGTAGCAGGTAACGTTGCCACCTGTGGTGCCAGCATCCCATAGGGGGGCCAGTTAGAGTCTCGGCTGCTCTACAGCCCCTGCCTCCTGACTTCGGATAGGCCCAGCTCTGGCTGCTGCGGTTATCTGGGGAGTGAACCAATGGATGGAAAACTTTCTCTCTGCCTCTGCCTCTCTGTAACTCTGCCTTTCAAATAAACAAAATCATTAAAAAAAAAAGAAAGAAAGAAAATGGCAGTATCAAGATTTGTATCCAGGTCTTAAATGACTCAAGTTCTGGGGCTAGCTAGCACTGTGGTTTAGCAGGTTAAGCCATCATGTGAAGTGCCAATATCCCATATGGCACCAGTTCAAGTCCTGACTGCTCCATTTCCAATCCAGGTCTCTGAGAATGTGCCTGGGAAAGCAGCAGAAGATGGCCCAAGTCGTTGGGCCCCTGCATCCACATGGGAGACCTGAAAGAAGCTCCTCTCTTCAGGACCTACCTGCCCAGCCCCCAGCCACTATGGCCACTTGGGGAGTGAAGCAGTGGAGGGCAGATCTCTCCATTTCTCCTCTTTCTCTTGATAACACTTTCTTTTTTTAATTTTTATTTTATTTTGTAAGATTTCTTTTTTTAAAAGATTTTATTTATTTATTTGAGAGGTAGAATTACAAACAGTGAGAAGGAGAGACAGAGAGAAAGGTCTTCCTTCCATTGGTTCACTCCCCAATGGCCGCAATGGCCAGCGCTGCGCTGATCCAAAGCCAGGAGCCTGGAGCTTCTTCCAGGTCTCCCACATAGGTGCAGGGGCCCAAGGACTTGGGCCATCTTCTACTGCTTTCCCAGGCCATAGCAGAGAGCTGGATCAGAAGAGGAGCAGCCGGGACTAGACGCCAGTGCTGCAGGCGGAGTATTAACCTAGTGTGCCACAACACCAGCCCCTTGATAACTCTTTCAAATAAATAAATAAATAAAACATTTAAAAAAAATCTTTTAAAAAATCACTCAAGTTCTGAATTGTCCAAAACACACACCATAATCACTAGAACAGTGTTTCTCAAACTTTAAGTTGCAAACAAGTTGCCAATGGAGCTCGCTAAAAGGTTAAGTTCTAATTCACTCCATCTGTAGTGTGACCTAATAATTTGCATTTCTAAGGAGGTCACACACAATGCTAATGATCATGGTCAGAGAACCTGCTTTGGATATCAAAACACTAGGATGCACACTTGGATATGCTCCAAGTGTATTCCTGGACTAGCTGAAATAGCAATACCTGGAAACTTACTAGAAATGCACATTCGCAGGCTCCAGGAGAGACCTGATCTGGAGTAGGATTCTAGCAATCTGTGTCCAACAAAGCCCTCCTGGGGACTTCAAAGCACACTGAAACCTCTGTCAATGGTTGATGTCCAGCATTTCCACAGATGTGCATACCTGGATATCTATTCAGCCTGGAATGGTTCTTAGCCATGCAATCAGGATTGTTTCTTGTTTTCTGAGGTCACAGTGTGCAACTTATCTGAACATTTGCAGCACATGACTGGTAAAACTGTGGTCTGCACAGGGGAGGGTGTTCGTGGACTGCTTTAGGTGTGGCTCACAGTGCCTGGATCCCATATCTGAGTGTGTGAGTTCCTGTCCTGACAGCTTCCTGCAAACATGTCCACTGAGGAACCAGGGGATGGCTAAACTACTAGATCCCCGCTGCCCACATGGGAGACCCACATTAAGTCCAGGGCTCTTGGCTTCAGTCTGTCCCAGCCATAGGTATATGAGGAGTGAAGCAGCAGATGGAAGCTGGTTATCTCTGTCGTCTGTGTGTGTGTGGTTATGTGTGTGTGTATGCCTTTTAAGTAAATAAAAATTAAATAAATGTTGAAAATTCTTTTAAAAGTGGGCTAGCAGGAGACCAGCTGTGACTGCGAAGGCCCACTGCACCACAGCGGCACTCCATCACAGGCCAGTGCTACACAGAAAGAAGTCACCGAAGAGGAGAAGGGGAAGTGGCTGACACTCATCTAATGTCTCCTCCCTACCATAAATTCAAACCATTTTTCTTCCTATTCTGTGTTTTGTAAAGCAAATAAGTAGTCTCATATTTTCATTTTCAGCAGTGACTACAAAATAAGCATTTTCTCTTAATTTGAGAAGAAACATGTCAAATAATTGACAAACACCAAAAAGGTAGTTATTTTAGATCTCCATTTGGGATAAGTGGTAAAACTCAGAGGAAAACGACAGTGCTTGGAAGATGCCGATCCATGAAGATGAAAGATTTTAATTGGACTCATCCAAATAAGAACAAAATCTTCCCCATCATGTTTCTAATAATAAGCATTGGGCTGTGTGGTTTATATGAATTATCTTGTTCAATCCATGCAACACTGAAAAGCAGTTACAATTTTATTCCAATTTTAAAGATTGCATAATGGGCTTAGAGAAGATACATATGTTGTTCAGGGTCAGGCAGCTCATAAAAGTCAAAGGTGAGATTTCAACCCAGACCCAACTAAAGCCAGAGCTCTTGACAGACATGATGCTGCCTCCATGAAGCATCCTGATGCCCACAGCCCATGTTGGACTTCCTGGGCTCAAGACCTGGCTCTGCTCCCCATTCCAGCTCCCTGCTACTGTGAATCCTACAAGTCAGCAGTAATGGCTCAAGTAGTTGGATACATGCCATCCATGTGGGTGACCTGGATTGAGTTTCTGACTCCCTGTTTTGACCCGGCCCTGGATGAGCTGTTACAGACACTGGTGATGCTGTATTTGTCTCTCTGCCTTTTAAACAAATAAATGGAAATTAATTTTATACGAAAGTACAAGTGATACATGCTGTATTCTCTCCGAGACTACAGATCAAAATCTCTCCAGCAAAATACTCAAATAAATCTCTATGGTTAAACTATCCCGGATGGACATGAGACTTGCCTTTTCCATGACGCTGTGGTTCTGTCCTAACACTCATCACCACCCCACCACCACCACCATCACACATACTAACTTCCTCTGCCCATGTGGCAAGTTGGTAATTCCACCTTACTTACTCCTCAACATCTCCCCACTTCCATCTGCGAAGATCAGTGATGGGCTATTCCTAAATCCAAACATTCTTGCAGCTCCCCACAGCTAGGTAATTGGATACCCTTGGAGGACCAGCAAAGGAACAGACAAGGGGAGCTTCTTAATCTTGTACTGAGATGGCAAAGCTACATCCTCTAGCACAGAAAGGACAGAATTAACCCTGAGAGTCCTATCAAAGCACAAAGCCACGACTGCTCAGTGATGTAAGCGGGAGTGATATAGGCAGGAGAAATTAAAGAAAGAGTACTCTAAATGTCTGCAAACTTGCAAAATTTAAAGTCACAGAACAAACCAGTAATGGACTATAAAAATTTGACCTCAAGAGGTCATATTTCTCCAATAGACAATGATAGTAGACTTGTTTTCTAGGAAAATTCTTGATGCTTTAATAATTCCTAGACATCCCCAAATGCTAAGTTCTTAAACTTAGCATCCCCCAAATTTCAATTTTGCACCAGATTCTAGAGACATTTAAGTCTTGAGAAGAAAAAAAAATCACTTCCTCTTTTATAATCTATAGGCACTATCATCACTTTACAATAACAGATGGAGTTTCTCAAAAACAATGGGACACACGATTCTTTTCTCCCCACAATCACAATGAAGGGCCAACAGAAACCGATTATACTGCACAGAACAAAGCAATATATGTCTATGTCTTCCCTGAAGTCATTATTAGGGGAACAAGCCCCTGCCTCTGCCAGCAACGTCCATTCGGAGCTGTTTTGTTATGTGTCTACGTTCATTTCAAGCCATCTGACTGGCATGAACTACTTCAATGATTCTAACAAAGATGAAGATATTAAACATGCAGCTCATTATTAGTCAGATCCCCGCTGTATAATTAACTCCTTTCATTCAACTCATTTAAAATAGTATCAATGAAGAATATTTAATTACCTCCCTACAGAAGATGGTCCCGCCTCAGATTCAGTAGCCAGTTATACAATGAGGTCCAATTTAAATTGCTCTTTAAATAATGTGTCTGGTAACTATAGGGGACACTTATGGGCCAGGAAATTTAAATCTAGGGAATAGAAATTATGTGACAGGGTTGGAAGAAAAACGTTTTCAGCCTGTCATTTTCCTCAAAATGAGTGAAGCAGCTCTCAGAGGCAACGTTTCCTAAGGAATTTAAGATACGTGGTCAAGGTTATGAGAAAAAGAAAATTGGAGTGATGTGATGAAGTGCTCTATGAATACGTGTGGTCTGCACCTATCCTGCTAACATGCAAATATGTAAGATACTGGATTCTCTATCAGGCTGACCTTGGGTAGTTTGCAATCCAGCAACCAGATAACAGAAGGAAGGAAATCACAAAAGTGGTAACTAAGATAACGTTTCAATTATGCCCCTGGGGGGCTGAAAGGGACATACGCCAGGTGACTCAATTAGACATTCTCATTTCTAGGGCATATAATCTTACTCAGGGAATTTAGCACCTGCTTTATACAGCATAATATAGCCTTATTACTGTGGCCTGTGGGAGAGCTTTGCTGAAACCCAAATATGCAAGAAGGAGGGTGGCCAGCTTATAGCATTCACTCTAGATGAAGATAGGCCATACCACTGTTTGCCTTTTTGATTCCAAGGACACTTCGATCATTTACTCAAAAGAGTAGAGCCATTCATCTCTCTTTCACTTCCTTATCATCACCTTCACTATCACTGATGCCAAATCCCCCATAAAGCTCCAGATATCAACATTAAAGCATGCTTGACACTCTAAAGGAAGTTGTTTATGGCACTCTGTGTCCTGATTTTTTTTTTTTTTTGCAAAATTATGTTTTTTCTTCATTGTCCATAGACTCAGAGTTCTGTCAAAAGCTGACATTCTTTTAAAAAAATGATTGATTTATTTATTTGAAACTCAGAAGTTACACAGAGAGAGAAGGAGAGGCAGAGAGAGAGAAAGGTCTTCCGTCTGCTGGTTCACTCCCCAACTGAATGCAATGGTCAGAGCTGCACCCTTCTGAAGCCAGGAGCCAGGAGCTTCTTCCGGGTCTTCCACATGGGTGCAGGGGCCCAAGTGCTTGGGCCATCTTCTACTGCTTTCCCAGGCCACAGCAGAGAGCTGGATTGGAAGTGGAACAGCCGTGACTCAAACCAGCATTGAAATGGGATGCCATCACTGCAGGCAGCGGTTTAACCTTCTATGCCACAGCACCAGCCCCAAAAGCTTACATTTTCTACTTCCATGAGTAGTGAGCACATGATCCAACACCTTTGAGGCTTCAGCAAATTATTCTAAGAATGATAAAAACAATAGGAATTCATGCATTCTAACAACAGCAAGCTGAAAAACCCAGTGATTATTTCCTGTTGTCTAGAATTTCTGTTTCTCTTTGTGGAAGCCTTTCCCTTTTGTCTTTGCTCTGGTTCTGTAAGCCACCCAAAAACATGTCAACAAATTCCAAATCTACCTGTAGTTGAGCTAATCTAATGCAGGCTCTGTTGCTTGCAACCCAAGAGTCTGAATGGATTCAGATACGAAGCATATGAGGAAGTACAGTCTATTATAATCTTTACCCCAAAGAAAAAGAGAAGCCAACTGGGTCGAAATGACAAATGCACAAAAAAAGATAGATGGCATCATTAGGTAGTCAATGTTAAGCAACAGATAACTGGGAACAGAGCCTGGAGATGGAGGTCTCCAGGCAGCACAGAAGGGGGTCTATGCCACCACTGCAGGAAGTACAGAAGGGGGTCTTTGATAAAGTATGGCAGATCTGCCTTGTTTCGGGGCATCTACTTGGGATCCCTCTGCTTGGGATCGCCTGCCTGGATATTCATAAGTCTTGTGGCCTTACCTCCTTCAGGCACCTGCTTATGGCACTTCCACAAGGACACCTTTTCAGACAAATCCGCCAAAACAGCATCACCTAGCACATTCTCTATTCCCTCTCCCTCCTATTTTTCTTCACAGAATTCATCATAAATGTATGTCTAGATTGGTTTAATGTCAGTCTCCCTAACTGGAATGGCATTTCCAGACAGTCAACCACTTATATTGTTTTCTGATTCTTCCCCTGGGCTTGACACAGAGCCTAGGATAGTAGGCATTAATAAATATCTGTGACCAAATAATCAACTGTAGTAACTTATGGTAACATGTTGCTTACAAGTGCATAGTACTTATTTTTGGGGGCTGGCGCTGCCGCTGCCGCTGTGACACAGCGGGTTAACGACCTGACCTGAAGTGCCAGCCAGCATCCCACATGGGTGCTGGTTAGAGACCCGGTTGCTCCACTTCCAATCCAGCTCTCTGCTATGGCCTGGGAAAGCAGTGGAAGATGTTCCAAGCTCTTGGGCCCCTGCACCCTTGTAGGAGACCCAGAAGAGGCTCCTGGCTTCAGAGCCAGGAGTGCCTTGAAAGTAAATGCTAATAGTTCTGGCCGTTGTGGCCAACTGGGGAGTGAACCATCAGATGGAAGACTTCTCTCTCTATCTCTCTCTCTCTCTTTCTCTCTCTCTCTGCCTCTCCTCTCTCTGTGTAACTCTACTTTTCAATAAATAAATCTTTTAAAAAAAAGTGCATAGTATTTATTTTTAATTAACACCTAAAACAGTCTTAGAAACACAGCCTCTTGAAGCCAAAATGGATACAGAACATTACTCACATGTGGCTCAGTAAAAAAGAGATAAAGCAAGTAGAGATTCATTCAAATCCTCACAGCTCTTAAGTTGCCCTGTTAGCATTTGAACTCCAATGTAAGGATGTCAGAAGATTCCTGAAAACCTCAGAATATCAGATTGAACTGAGACTGGGACTTCTCAGAGCCATCAAGGACATTTCCCTAACAATTTCAACATCTAAACTGGACAGAGCAGAGGCAAAAGTTCAAAGAACTCACAGGGTTCTACCAGCAAAGGAAGGGAACGGGCCTCCCTCTCCATCCTATCTTTGGGTCGCCTCCTCATTCTGCACTAGTCCATAAGCAACTGTCCAAGGACTCATTATCGAGGCCTTCCAAGGCCCCACTCCAATGGTGGGAAGGAAGGCTCCTCCCACTATATCACCTTAATCAGCAAGTTAGAAAACAGAGACACATAAAACAGCAGCAGACCTGAAAAAGTGCAGTAATTGCAACTGCGCTGCTAACTAACCATTCAGCTCCACTTCTGCATAATTAAGAAGGTGCTTTATGACAGGCATTTGTGGCATTTAAAACATTAAAAGGAAAAGTAGCAGAACGTGTTGCACCAGGAGACCTACAGTAGATGAATGAAGAGGAGGTGGAGAGGAATAAGGCTGAACCCAGAGAAAACTCGGTTTCTTTTCTTCCTGGAGTCTTTTTTTTTTTTTCCTCCAGTGTTTTTCCCTCTCCTGCAAAATGAGTAGCCAAGGGGATAATTTAACTACTGGGCTTTTGCAAAGGTAGCTGCTGTGTGCTTAAATTACCAGAGAAATGCTTTCAATTGTTCCCCTTTAGAATGAAAGCACTGCATGGTATTTTCCTAGGACTGGAGCTTTGCACACAGCAGGAGGATTCAGCGGAGTGGGGTGAAAGCAGGCTGGGAATGAGAGAAGGAGAACTGGGAAGGATATAAGGCTAGTTTATCTACTTTGGGATGCAATGTTAGAGAACAGAGGATAGACAGGTCATTATACTCAAGTATATACAAGGAAGGCTCCCCACTTAGTGCCTCCCAGGAAGGCCTCCTTTCAGAAATGAATCATTCTTCTATTGTCCATACACTTTGGTAGGCTCCTACTTTGTTCCAGATACCAAGCTGAATGCTGTAAATATGGAAATAATTCAAGATCAACTCTGCTCCCACAAAGACCTTGGAGTCTATTGAGGGGTTGAAATAGCCCCATCACAGTGCCTTGAAAGCAAATGCTAGATGCCATCAGGTTCTGGTCTTCCAGGGTCACCCAGCATCCTTCCATCAGTTTAAAGTGTTTTTGCCCTGAGCTTTTGATAGCAAATAAATCATTTATTACAACTAACTCAACGAACTGACTGAGCAGTGCAGCCGGTCTTACAGGGTTCTAATCATCAGATTCATGAGGTTATTTATTTCTCCAATAGTTAATATTGGAATATCTGGATGTTCAGTCTTGTAGTGAGGGGTTCCTTTTCCAGGAACTCCAGGTCCAGAGCAAAAAGTAACTGCCACTTCTGCATGGCTCCCAGACTGACGGAACCCTACTCTGTCATCGTTAAAATTCTCTAAAGGACATAATATTGCCAATTGAAGAAGGGTCACAAACATTGCAGTCCACCCAGGAACTTGCGCGTGAGATGAGCCACAACTTCAACACATAAGAACGTTTACACCTAACCCTTCAGGGAGCCTGAGAATTCAGTGACAGCTGACCAGCTCTTGCTTTGTACTTTGCAAGAAACACCTCCTGTCTTCTACTACCTCTATGTCAGTAACTGGCTTTTTCTGCATGGGGCGAGCGGACTCAGTTTTTCGAGTTCCATAGCAACTCTTCCAATGAGTTTTGGGGGTTGTTCTATATCAGGGAGCAGCCCAGAGCATCAGAACCCAGTGTGGAATGACCATAAAAATCAGGTGATTAGAAAACCCAGCAGGGGGGATGCTTGAGTTCATTTGAAGAACATTTCCCAGTTGGTGGCAGGCATTAAGTAACATTTCTGAAGAATCAATAAAGCTATGGCTCAATCAACACATCTGTATGAAGGTGCCATTTGCATTTGGTCTTCAAGGATGAGTCAAGGTCACCAGGCACTCAAGGCATGTAGGCTCAACATGTCAAGGGCCAGGAATTCCAGGTGTAGGCTGAAGTCCCGGGTGTACACAGGTGAGTGGTGAGAAATGAGGCAAGCCAACTAAAATTTGTGTCAAAGATAAGAAGATAAAAATAAAAAAAAAAACTAAAATTGAGGACAAGTCAACCAGTTAGAACCTTTCATTATAGAAGAAGCAGAAAATCACAAGCGTTGGAATTAAGGTCTTTTTTTCTAGATTTTGGCAGTGCAATTCAAGATCTGATGATTCTCGTATCATTAACACATGCTCACCCTTGTGGAACAAATTTAGTTGAAGGTAGTCACGCGGATAGGTAACAAAACTAAAACCAGAGCAAACTGCTATATAAAATACACACATGCTTTCTAACAAGCGCATTCCCTCATCCAGGGACATAATGTAGCACAAGTATCAGCTTAAATCAAACACAATCCAAATGTCTCAAAAATGACATTAACAAAACAAAGCAAGCAGTACTCCACACACAAAGAGAAAATCCTTTAAAAATTTGTGCTGATGGTTTTTCCGACTTAGGTCAAAGGGATATAAGGCTTTTAATGTGCCTTGATAGGGAACAGACAGGAGAATAAAGAAAGGTCAGTAAACTGAGAGTGTGGCAATCATTCTTGCAAAATGGACTTCAACTGGAGGTTTAGCATTTACTTCCTAAATCTTAAGTGTGGTGGAAAACTATAGGTGAACGTCCTGAAATCTGCCTTGGACTTTGCAGATTTCCAGTTGCCTATGAAGAAAATTTCAATACAATTTCTAAGGCTAACATTTAAGAAAATTAATTAAGTTATCCAAAGAGCAAGGGTGACCAGATGCAATGAAGCTCAGAGATGCAATGATTCTTAGACGATTAACATTTGCCTGACATGTAGAGCACATTCAGTTTTCAGAGAAAACTTAAGGCATGTCCCTTAACTGTGGCTATTCCAGTTTCCTAACCAGACTAGGTCATCTCAATCCCAGCAGTTCATTCCTGGAGTATAGGTGAATAGTAGTCAAACAATGGGATTAATCTGTAGAGCACTGGGCCTGTAAGCGATGTCAGAAATACAATCTATACTCGGCATAATCCCAGAGCCATTGTCCAGTGCTTTCTTAATTCACACTTGCATATAAGAAAGATACAAAGAAAACCCATTTACATTTCTCCATGTAAACTAAATATTTGCTAATATACATCTAAGTACACAGCGTTATAAACTACTCTAGGAAATACAGTAAAACTCTCAATATCTTAGAGGCCCTTGCCCCTGTCATCTCTAAAATGCATCTTGAAGGAGAAAATTCAGCTAGCCACATCTGGTAGGGTAAAACTGAACATGAGTGTTTGGGAAAGGAACAGGCTACCACACTTGTTTAGTCAAAAAGGAAATTTATTTCCATAAGTGAAAAAAAATTTGGAGCCAACAAATGTCTTTGGTATGTGACTCCTGTAAGTTTATAGGGGACATTTATACTTATATACATAACTTATTTTAAATCACATCTATTTTATTTTGCTCTTGGATAGCAATCAGAAATGGGTCTCTTAATCTTTCCAGAAAAGTTTGAAGCAGAAGGTAAAATATCAACTTACTTTCAAAAGCAAGAAGGACTACAACAAGATATGTAAGTTATTCAACTATGTAAGTCCTTTTTCTCTTTTCCTCCTTTCTATGCTGTTTCCATTGAAGAAGACTACATTTGCTGCCCAAATCTATCTTCCGTGAAGACCAACTACATCCTTTATTGGTGCCCCTTTCTTCTTTCCTCAATGCCAAGGCCACATCTCAAATGCCCTGAATGTATCATATACACTCAGTTACTCAACAGGACCCCAAAACAGCCAAAAAGTCTGTAGTCTCCTAAAATCAGCAGATCACCAACCATCTCTGTTTATGGTCATTTTTAGCCAAGAGATACATACAAAGCATTATGTCCACAGAATGAACGAAGGCACAAATTTTTAGGCTTTCAAGCACAAACCTTGGTGAGTTTTATTTTCTTCTCCCAGCCCTTACATAAAATTGCTCATCACATCCTAGTGACTTTTCATTTAAAATTCCTCTGAATTCAAATTCTTCCTTCATTGCAAATCCTTAATATTTTATCATCTTGGCCGGCGCCGCGGCTCACTAGGCTAATCCTCCGCCTGCGGCGCCGGCACCCCAGGTTCTAGTCCTGATCAGGACACCGGATTCTGTCCCAGTTGCCCCTCTTCCAGGCCAGCTCTCTGCTGTGGCCCGGGAGTGCAGTGGAGGATGGCCCAATTCCTTGGGCCTTGCACCCGCATGGGAGACCAGGATAAGCACCTGGCTCCTGCTTTCGGATCAGCACGATGCGCCAGCCGCGGTGGCCATTGGAGGGTGAACCAACGGAAAAAGGAAGACCTTTCTCTCTGTCTCTCTCTCTCTCTCACTGTCCACTCTGCCTGTCAAATAAATAAATAAATAAATATTCTATCATCTCATATCTAGAATCACATATAACCACTTTGCTAGACAGTATGTTGCCAGATTCACCCATTCCTATCCCTAACCTAACCCTCCATATCCACTAAAAATTCCTTTTATCGTACTAGTTATGTACAAAACATCAATCACTCTTTTCATGAAAGGTTTATTTATGTATTGAAAGTCAGAATTACATAGAGAGAGAGAGAGAGACAGAGACAGAGACAGAGGTGTTATACCCATTCATTCACTCCCTAAGTGGTTTCAATGGCCAGGACTGAGCCAAGCTGAAGCCAGGGACCAGGGACTTCCTTCAAGTCTCCTATGTGGGTAGCAGGGGCTCAAGAACTGGGCCATCTTCTGTTGCTTTTCCAAGGTCATTAGCAGGGAGCTGGATTGGAAGTGGGGCAGCCTGGATAGGAACCAGTGCCCATATTGGATGCTGGCATCAGAGATGGCAGCTTTATTCACTATACCACAATGCTGGACTCCAACAGTCACTCTTAAACAACTTCCACTGGCCCTTCTCCTCATCTTTCTATATTTACCTCCCATTGGGTAAGCAGTTCTCAGAGAAGTCCCATCCTTTCTCACTGCCATTCTCTCACCTAGCTAGGGATTGGCAAACAATGGTCCACAGACCAAATCCTGGCTCCTGCTTATGTGGTTTTTTTTGTTGTTGTTGTTTTGTTTTGTTTTGTTTTTGTTTTTGTTTTTTGACAGGCAGAGTGGGCAGTGAGAGAGAGGAGAAAGAGAGAAAGATCTTCCTTTGCCGTTGGTTCACTCTCCAATGGCCGCTGAGGCCAGCGCACTGCGCTGATCCGAAGGCAGGAGCCAGGTGCTTCTCCTGGTCTCCCATGGGGTGCAGGGCCCAAGCATTGGGCCATCCTCCACTGCACTCCCGGGCCATGCTGCTTGTTTTTGAAAATAAAATTCTATTGGAAAACAGCCATGTGGATTTGTTGCTGCATTGCTCATGCTGCTGCATGTTCTAAAAGTTGAATAGGCAAAAGGAAGACCTTACAACATGCAAAGCCCAGGGTTGGTATGGTCAATCACACAAGACCCCAGACAACTGCTTCCAGTTTAATAATTTTCCTGTCACCATTTCAAAATTCTTAATAATGTTATCTTTGAATTTTTGTTTGGTAAATGAAGCTTAATGGAATCATTAAGTATGTAGGAGTGTCAAAGAGATATACATATTTCGACTGTTTCTTGCCACCCCATCCCACACAGTGTTTGTACTGCATCACAAACACAGGATGGCAATAGATCTAAACACATACACTCAAAGTGAGCACAAAGTATGTTCCATCAATCCCTGCCTCGGCGGGAATTCTGAAAGTCGTTGGCACCCTTGTTTGCCATCAGAACTAAAGCTAGCTTTAAACAAAGAAAACAATGGCATTCTAAGAACCATGAGTGACCAATGAAACTCATCATATTCACTCCCTAAGTGGCTTCAATGGCCAGGACTGAGCCAAGCTGAAGCCAGGGGCCAGGAACTTTTTCACTGTTATTAATTCCATTAACTGCCCAACCAACTAAGTTATAAATTATGACAAAGACAGAGAAGGAAAGATGTAATCCAATGTTTCTTGTTTCGTTCTTCATTTTCAGTCCTTTTTTATTCTTTAGTAAGCCAGAGGAAGAAAGTGTATGTATATCAAGAATGGGAAAAAAAACCAGTCAAGTTAATCTGTGCGGTATTTCTACTTTTCTGTAAGAATACAACTTGTATGCACATGAGCTCTGAAGTAAGGAATATTTCCTATTTCAGTAATTCTTGTTTAAAACTTTTTAAGTCTGGTATGGCACATTATAAAGATGGGTGGAAAGAATTGATTTAATAATTTAAAATTGTATTTCCTAAAAATGACATAAAAGAGCAAATATAAAACATGATGACAAGCTGAGAGAGAAAAAGACCACAGAAGCTTTATTTTTTTTGTACTATTAATGATACCGTGTTGTTGCTTTTTGAACCAGAGATCTCATAATTTCATTCTGCTATGTGTCTGTAATTTATTTAATCATCCCGGAAAATGTCTAAAATAGCTACTCTTTGACCCTTCACTGAAATGATTGATCCTAATGGGATTACCTGCACAGCAACTTTTCCCACTTCCTTCTTCCTGTAAAAACCTACCTCTTCCTCAAGCTCTAGCCAAATTTTCTTTCTCTCAAAATCTTCCCCACTCATCTCAGATTCCTAAGCTGTTTTCATGCATCTCATTTGAGAATTTAGCATATTCTTCTTTGTGAAACCCATTGTAAAACACGTTCAGTTAGGTAAGTTTTCTGATTATGTCCACCACTAATTCACAAGCCATTTGAGAAAAGCAACCATCAATAAGGAAAAGACACAAAAGGAAGACAAACTGTACCACTGCTCTCGAAAAAAATGAAGACCAAAATAAATAAAGGCTTTTCTTATCTGTATATCTATGGACTTACCATTTGGGCAAACAAATACTGTGTTGTGAGCCTATATGAGGTATACAAATGGATCAAACCAGAATGCTGCTCTCCTAGCACATTTAATCTAATAAGGACAGCAAATGTTTACAACATAATAACATAAGATCAATGGCACTAATATAATAAGAAGTACAGAGCAAAGGGAGAGCAAAGGGAGATGGAAATTCAAATGGTGTCTAGAGAGAAGGAGTGTAGAGATAATTTCACAGAACAGGGATGGCATCTGAACTGGATTGAAAAGGAGGGTAGCATTTAGATCTTAGATATAGGAAGAGGAGGACAAGTAGAGGAGCCCTTGAGCAGAGGCCTGGCACTATGGATGCCTGTGCTTGCAGGAGCACTTATTCATGCACTATGCACCAATGCATTCCCACTAGCTACCACCACACGGTGTTTCTGAGTTAAGAAGACCTCACATGACCGTCACCGGTGTGCTCTGCGGTGTTAGTAAGGCATATCTGAAGGCATAGTAAGGCATATTTGGAGGAGGCATATTTGAAGAATGCTTGAACTCTCATCTCTATTTCTGATCTCTGAATCATGAATCTCCATGGTGTGACAAGCAAAAGATTAAAGTTTGTTTCTGAGACTGCTCCAAGGAGCTTCCAGCAGAAAAATAGGGTCTTCCCAGCTACAGCGCTGTTACGGGAGCTGCAAAGGCAGCGGTACATCTCTGAACATAAGGAGACCGTTGAGGGACATCAAGGAAAACACTGCTTAGCTTATAATGCCTTCTTCCCCTGAGCTGCCACTCAGGGGCACACAGTGTGGGAAGAGAGATAAATGAAAGAAGAAAAGAAAGGGGGCAGTGTGTTGAAAACAAGAACAAAGTTGCTTCTCATTCTCTATCACTTTTAACTGCCTTTTGAAAAAGAGGTCTCTCCTGTTGAAGATGATAGAGGGTGAAGGGGATGGGTGGTCAGGAGCAGGCACAATTAGAGAGAGAAGCTGGTTTAAAACTGTACAGACACGTTAGACCAACGCAAGGCAGAGAAACAATGACTTTTTCTCTCCTACTTTTTACAGCCTTTGCCCATGGATAAAACTAAGAAGAAACACACTCTGGTAAGTACAGGTAAATGTCATCTGGGAGGTTCTATCCTTATCATGTAGCTTTATCTAAAGGTAAACAGGGATTTTCATACTTATTTTCAAGAGAGATTTTCAGATACCTGTTGTAAAGATAAAAGTGGGGTGAAAGCAGGCTGGGAATGAGAGAAGGAGAACTGGGAAGGATATAAGGCTAGTTTATCTACTTTGGGATGCAATGTTAGAGAACAGAGGATAGACAGGTCATTATACTCAAGTATATACAAGGAAGGCTCCCCACTTAGTGCCTCCCAGGAAGGCCTCCTTTCAGAAATGAATCATTCTTCTATTGTCCATACACTTTGGTAGGCTCCTACTTTGTTCCAGATACCAAGCTGAATGCTGTAAATATGGAAATAATTCAAGATCAACTCTGCTCCCACAAAGACCTTGGAGTCTATTGAGGGGTTGAAATAGCCCCATCACAGTGCCTTGAAAGCAAATGCTAGATGCCATCAGGTTCTGGTCTTCCAGGGTCACCCAGCATCCTTCCATCAGTTTAAAGTGTTTTTGCCCTGAGCTTTTGATAGCAAATAAATCATTTATTACAACTAACTCAACGAACTGACTGAGCAGTGCAGCCGGTCTTACAGGGTTCTAATCATCAGATTCATGAGGTTATTTATTTCTCCAATAGTTAATATTGGAATATCTGGATGTTCAGTCTTGTAGTGAGGGGTTCCTTTTCCAGGAACTCCAGGTCCAGAGCAAAAAGTAACTGCCACTTCTGCATGGCTCCCAGACTGACGGAACCCTACTCTGTCATCGTTAAAATTCTCTAAAGGACATAATATTGCCAATTGAAGAAGGGTCACAAACATTGCAGTCCACCCAGGAACTTGCGCGTGAGATGAGCCACAACTTCAACACATAAGAACGTTTACACCTAACCCTTCAGGGAGCCTGAGAATTCAGTGACAGCTGACCAGCTCTTGCTTTGTACTTTGCAAGAAACACCTCCTGTCTTCTACTACCTCTATGTCAGTAACTGGCTTTTTCTGCATGGGGCGAGCGGACTCAGTTTTTCGAGTTCCATAGCAACTCTTCCAATGAGTTTTGGGGGTTGTTCTATATCAGGGAGCAGCCCAGAGCATCAGAACCCAGTGTGGAATGACCATAAAAATCAGGTGATTAGAAAACCCAGCAGGGGGGATGCTTGAGTTCATTTGAAGAACATTTCCCAGTTGGTGGCAGGCATTAAGTAACATTTCTGAAGAATCAATAAAGCTATGGCTCAATCAACACATCTGTATGAAGGTGCCATTTGCATTTGGTCTTCAAGGATGAGTCAAGGTCACCAGGCACTCAAGGCATGTAGGCTCAACATGTCAAGGGCCAGGAATTCCAGGTGTAGGCTGAAGTCCCGGGTGTACACAGGTGAGTGGTGAGAAATGAGGCAAGCCAACTAAAATTTGTGTCAAAGATAAGAAGATAAAAATAAAAAAAAAAACTAAAATTGAGGACAAGTCAACCAGTTAGAACCTTTCATTATAGAAGAAGCAGAAAATCACAAGCGTTGGAATTAAGGTCTTTTTTTCTAGATTTTGGCAGTGCAATTCAAGATCTGATGATTCTCGTATCATTAACACATGCTCACCCTTGTGGAACAAATTTAGTTGAAGGTAGTCACGCGGATAGGTAACAAAACTAAAACCAGAGCAAACTGCTATATAAAATACACACATGCTTTCTAACAAGCGCATTCCCTCATCCAGGGACATAATGTAGCACAAGTATCAGCTTAAATCAAACACAATCCAAATGTCTCAAAAATGACATTAACAAAACAAAGCAAGCAGTACTCCACACACAAAGAGAAAATCCTTTAAAAATTTGTGCTGATGGTTTTTCCGACTTAGGTCAAAGGGATATAAGGCTTTTAATGTGCCTTGATAGGGAACAGACAGGAGAATAAAGAAAGGTCAGTAAACTGAGAGTGTGGCAATCATTCTTGCAAAATGGACTTCAACTGGAGGTTTAGCATTTACTTCCTAAATCTTAAGTGTGGTGGAAAACTATAGGTGAACGTCCTGAAATCTGCCTTGGACTTTGCAGATTTCCAGTTGCCTATGAAGAAAATTTCAATACAATTTCTAAGGCTAACATTTAAGAAAATTAATTAAGTTATCCAAAGAGCAAGGGTGACCAGATGCAATGAAGCTCAGAGATGCAATGATTCTTAGACGATTAACATTTGCCTGACATGTAGAGCACATTCAGTTTTCAGAGAAAACTTAAGGCATGTCCCTTAACTGTGGCTATTCCAGTTTCCTAACCAGACTAGGTCATCTCAATCCCAGCAGTTCATTCCTGGAGTATAGGTGAATAGTAGTCAAACAATGGGATTAATCTGTAGAGCACTGGGCCTGTAAGCGATGTCAGAAATACAATCTATACTCGGCATAATCCCAGAGCCATTGTCCAGTGCTTTCTTAATTCACACTTGCATATAAGAAAGATACAAAGAAAACCCATTTACATTTCTCCATGTAAACTAAATATTTGCTAATATACATCTAAGTACACAGCGTTATAAACTACTCTAGGAAATACAGTAAAACTCTCAATATCTTAGAGGCCCTTGCCCCTGTCATCTCTAAAATGCATCTTGAAGGAGAAAATTCAGCTAGCCACATCTGGTAGGGTAAAACTGAACATGAGTGTTTGGGAAAGGAACAGGCTACCACACTTGTTTAGTCAAAAAGGAAATTTATTTCCATAAGTGAAAAAAAATTTGGAGCCAACAAATGTCTTTGGTATGTGACTCCTGTAAGTTTATAGGGGACATTTATACTTATATACATAACTTATTTTAAATCACATCTATTTTATTTTGCTCTTGGATAGCAATCAGAAATGGGTCTCTTAATCTTTCCAGAAAAGTTTGAAGCAGAAGGTAAAATATCAACTTACTTTCAAAAGCAAGAAGGACTACAACAAGATATGTAAGTTATTCAACTATGTAAGTCCTTTTTCTCTTTTCCTCCTTTCTATGCTGTTTCCATTGAAGAAGACTACATTTGCTGCCCAAATCTATCTTCCGTGAAGACCAACTACATCCTTTATTGGTGCCCCTTTCTTCTTTCCTCAATGCCAAGGCCACATCTCAAATGCCCTGAATGTATCATATACACTCAGTTACTCAACAGGACCCCAAAACAGCCAAAAAGTCTGTAGTCTCCTAAAATCAGCAGATCACCAACCATCTCTGTTTATGGTCATTTTTAGCCAAGAGATACATACAAAGCATTATGTCCACAGAATGAACGAAGGCACAAATTTTTAGGCTTTCAAGCACAAACCTTGGTGAGTTTTATTTTCTTCTCCCAGCCCTTACATAAAATTGCTCATCACATCCTAGTGACTTTTCATTTAAAATTCCTCTGAATTCAAATTCTTCCTTCATTGCAAATCCTTAATATTTTATCATCTTGGCCGGCGCCGCGGCTCACTAGGCTAATCCTCCGCCTGCGGCGCCGGCACCCCAGGTTCTAGTCCTGATCAGGACACCGGATTCTGTCCCAGTTGCCCCTCTTCCAGGCCAGCTCTCTGCTGTGGCCCGGGAGTGCAGTGGAGGATGGCCCAATTCCTTGGGCCTTGCACCCGCATGGGAGACCAGGATAAGCACCTGGCTCCTGCTTTCGGATCAGCACGATGCGCCAGCCGCGGTGGCCATTGGAGGGTGAACCAACGGAAAAAGGAAGACCTTTCTCTCTGTCTCTCTCTCTCTCTCACTGTCCACTCTGCCTGTCAAATAAATAAATAAATAAATATTCTATCATCTCATATCTAGAATCACATATAACCACTTTGCTAGACAGTATGTTGCCAGATTCACCCATTCCTATCCCTAACCTAACCCTCCATATCCACTAAAAATTCCTTTTATCGTACTAGTTATGTACAAAACATCAATCACTCTTTTCATGAAAGGTTTATTTATGTATTGAAAGTCAGAATTACATAGAGAGAGAGAGAGAGACAGAGACAGAGACAGAGGTGTTATACCCATTCATTCACTCCCTAAGTGGTTTCAATGGCCAGGACTGAGCCAAGCTGAAGCCAGGGACCAGGGACTTCCTTCAAGTCTCCTATGTGGGTAGCAGGGGCTCAAGAACTGGGCCATCTTCTGTTGCTTTTCCAAGGTCATTAGCAGGGAGCTGGATTGGAAGTGGGGCAGCCTGGATAGGAACCAGTGCCCATATTGGATGCTGGCATCAGAGATGGCAGCTTTATTCACTATACCACAATGCTGGACTCCAACAGTCACTCTTAAACAACTTCCACTGGCCCTTCTCCTCATCTTTCTATATTTACCTCCCATTGGGTAAGCAGTTCTCAGAGAAGTCCCATCCTTTCTCACTGCCATTCTCTCACCTAGCTAGGGATTGGCAAACAATGGTCCACAGACCAAATCCTGGCTCCTGCTTATGTGGTTTTTTTTGTTGTTGTTGTTTTGTTTTGTTTTGTTTTTGTTTTTGTTTTTTGACAGGCAGAGTGGGCAGTGAGAGAGAGGAGAAAGAGAGAAAGATCTTCCTTTGCCGTTGGTTCACTCTCCAATGGCCGCTGAGGCCAGCGCACTGCGCTGATCCGAAGGCAGGAGCCAGGTGCTTCTCCTGGTCTCCCATGGGGTGCAGGGCCCAAGCATTGGGCCATCCTCCACTGCACTCCCGGGCCATGCTGCTTGTTTTTGAAAATAAAATTCTATTGGAAAACAGCCATGTGGATTTGTTGCTGCATTGCTCATGCTGCTGCATGTTCTAAAAGTTGAATAGGCAAAAGGAAGACCTTACAACATGCAAAGCCCAGGGTTGGTATGGTCAATCACACAAGACCCCAGACAACTGCTTCCAGTTTAATAATTTTCCTGTCACCATTTCAAAATTCTTAATAATGTTATCTTTGAATTTTTGTTTGGTAAATGAAGCTTAATGGAATCATTAAGTATGTAGGAGTGTCAAAGAGATATACATATTTCGACTGTTTCTTGCCACCCCATCCCACACAGTGTTTGTACTGCATCACAAACACAGGATGGCAATAGATCTAAACACATACACTCAAAGTGAGCACAAAGTATGTTCCATCAATCCCTGCCTCGGCGGGAATTCTGAAAGTCGTTGGCACCCTTGTTTGCCATCAGAACTAAAGCTAGCTTTAAACAAAGAAAACAATGGCATTCTAAGAACCATGAGTGACCAATGAAACTCATCATATTCACTCCCTAAGTGGCTTCAATGGCCAGGACTGAGCCAAGCTGAAGCCAGGGGCCAGGAACTTTTTCACTGTTATTAATTCCATTAACTGCCCAACCAACTAAGTTATAAATTATGACAAAGACAGAGAAGGAAAGATGTAATCCAATGTTTCTTGTTTCGTTCTTCATTTTCAGTCCTTTTTTATTCTTTAGTAAGCCAGAGGAAGAAAGTGTATGTATATCAAGAATGGGAAAAAAAACCAGTCAAGTTAATCTGTGCGGTATTTCTACTTTTCTGTAAGAATACAACTTGTATGCACATGAGCTCTGAAGTAAGGAATATTTCCTATTTCAGTAATTCTTGTTTAAAACTTTTTAAGTCTGGTATGGCACATTATAAAGATGGGTGGAAAGAATTGATTTAATAATTTAAAATTGTATTTCCTAAAAATGACATAAAAGAGCAAATATAAAACATGATGACAAGCTGAGAGAGAAAAAGACCACAGAAGCTTTATTTTTTTTGTACTATTAATGATACCGTGTTGTTGCTTTTTGAACCAGAGATCTCATAATTTCATTCTGCTATGTGTCTGTAATTTATTTAATCATCCCGGAAAATGTCTAAAATAGCTACTCTTTGACCCTTCACTGAAATGATTGATCCTAATGGGATTACCTGCACAGCAACTTTTCCCACTTCCTTCTTCCTGTAAAAACCTACCTCTTCCTCAAGCTCTAGCCAAATTTTCTTTCTCTCAAAATCTTCCCCACTCATCTCAGATTCCTAAGCTGTTTTCATGCATCTCATTTGAGAATTTAGCATATTCTTCTTTGTGAAACCCATTGTAAAACACGTTCAGTTAGGTAAGTTTTCTGATTATGTCCACCACTAATTCACAAGCCATTTGAGAAAAGCAACCATCAATAAGGAAAAGACACAAAAGGAAGACAAACTGTACCACTGCTCTCGAAAAAAATGAAGACCAAAATAAATAAAGGCTTTTCTTATCTGTATATCTATGGACTTACCATTTGGGCAAACAAATACTGTGTTGTGAGCCTATATGAGGTATACAAATGGATCAAACCAGAATGCTGCTCTCCTAGCACATTTAATCTAATAAGGACAGCAAATGTTTACAACATAATAACATAAGATCAATGGCACTAATATAATAAGAAGTACAGAGCAAAGGGAGAGCAAAGGGAGATGGAAATTCAAATGGTGTCTAGAGAGAAGGAGTGTAGAGATAATTTCACAGAACAGGGATGGCATCTGAACTGGATTGAAAAGGAGGGTAGCATTTAGATCTTAGATATAGGAAGAGGAGGACAAGTAGAGGAGCCCTTGAGCAGAGGCCTGGCACTATGGATGCCTGTGCTTGCAGGAGCACTTATTCATGCACTATGCACCAATGCATTCCCACTAGCTACCACCACACGGTGTTTCTGAGTTAAGAAGACCTCACATGACCGTCACCGGTGTGCTCTGCGGTGTTAGTAAGGCATATCTGAAGGCATAGTAAGGCATATTTGGAGGAGGCATATTTGAAGAATGCTTGAACTCTCATCTCTATTTCTGATCTCTGAATCATGAATCTCCATGGTGTGACAAGCAAAAGATTAAAGTTTGTTTCTGAGACTGCTCCAAGGAGCTTCCAGCAGAAAAATAGGGTCTTCCCAGCTACAGCGCTGTTACGGGAGCTGCAAAGGCAGCGGTACATCTCTGAACATAAGGAGACCGTTGAGGGACATCAAGGAAAACACTGCTTAGCTTATAATGCCTTCTTCCCCTGAGCTGCCACTCAGGGGCACACAGTGTGGGAAGAGAGATAAATGAAAGAAGAAAAGAAAGGGGGCAGTGTGTTGAAAACAAGAACAAAGTTGCTTCTCATTCTCTATCACTTTTAACTGCCTTTTGAAAAAGAGGTCTCTCCTGTTGAAGATGATAGAGGGTGAAGGGGATGGGTGGTCAGGAGCAGGCACAATTAGAGAGAGAAGCTGGTTTAAAACTGTACAGACACGTTAGACCAACGCAAGGCAGAGAAACAATGACTTTTTCTCTCCTACTTTTTACAGCCTTTGCCCATGGATAAAACTAAGAAGAAACACACTCTGGTAAGTACAGGTAAATGTCATCTGGGAGGTTCTATCCTTATCATGTAGCTTTATCTAAAGGTAAACAGGGATTTTCATACTTATTTTCAAGAGAGATTTTCAGATACCTGTTGTAAAGATAAAATCAAAGAGGGAGAAATGGACAAAGGTCAGAGTCTCCTGTATCTGCTCTCTTTATTTTAACTGTTGTTTCCTAAGACAGCAGAAAACAATTTTTCTTCCTTAAATATGAAAAACAAGAATGGGAGAGAGAGTTGTATAGTATCAAGGCTAAAGGCCTCGGAATCTTATGTCTTTGAATTCAGACCTGTGTGACTTACCAAATTTTCTAGTCCAGACTCTGGTTTTTTAAATAATGAAGGGAACGGTACCTACACTTACACTGTTTTCATGAGGGCTGAACCTGATATAGAAAAACAAATCTAGCCCAACACCAGACACATTGCTGGCTCCCAACACACAGTACTGTTAACATGATTTAGGGATATGGACCAGTGACTCATTTATGCTCTGAGGTCCTTGAGGACGAAGGGGAAGATTCAGCACCCTGTGGCCTCTGCTGCCCATCTGAAATACATTATCATCCTTTCCAATTTTTAAATTATGTAAAACATCCCTGTGGTGCAAATGCTAAGCAAATGGTAATGATGTCACTTTGGCAAGCAATGTAAATATCAATACAAATGGATCGCACTTGGAAAAGCAGCTGCTTTTATCTCATCTCTGCAGCAATCCTCCCCAGAAGATTCGGACATCACAACCACAATGGCAAAGGGCACACACAGACCCCTCTCTCTGCTGGGCAGCCAGGGTAGCTCTCGTGTCCCCCATCACAAGGAGAACGTGTATTTCACAACCGTCCTTTCCTCTAGCAGACAGCGTAGGCTGGCAGACGTAGGCAAGTCAAGTGTGAATGGTCGCACGCATGTAAGGTGCCATATCTCAGTGGCAGGCATCCTGATTCTACACAACACCTCTAGGGAATGGTTGATGTTGCACTTTTGAAAAGAAGGGACCTTCTTGAGCAAGCATGTACACACACATATGCACATGCTGTCGTCTAGATCAAAATTTCATAGATTGCTTACAGAAGACAATGCAAAGCAAGATGAATTGATTAGAGCCAACAGGATACTACATGACCAGGGGATTAGCAAGTCACATAAATATCAGTGTCTTTACTTTCTTGTTTATAGAAAATTAGAGGCACTTTCCTTAACTATCACTGTTTGCTTTGACTTTCAGAATCTACCAAAATTATGCTTAGCCTCCAAAATAATAAGCGATGAAGTTATGCTGCCAGCAAATGTAGACTGAGAAGCAGGATTGGGAGGTGCTGCCACGTGAAGCAAGCATGGGCCCCCTTCTACCTTGTCGTTGCTAGCATGGCACAGTATTTATTCTTAGCTTCCTGGCCTTGGTGTGCTAGATCAACACTTTTTATTATCTTTAGTCTCAAAACTCCAGGGCCAGGAAATCACAACTCTCCAAGAGGCTAAGCAAATGCCATATGTTTAAAAAGAAAGCAATAAAATAGCTCATTCTAATGCTTTTTTTTTTTTTCTCAAAACTCTGAGGGGGGAAAAAAAGTAGAGTAAGAGGGAAGCAAAGCAGGGCCAGGCAAAGGGGTGGAGATGATAGAAATAAAAGTCAGAGATAAATGTATATAGACAAATGCAGACCTTATGTTTCCATGAATAATTCAGGATTCACACTGCACTGATGTGTTTAGACAAGGAGGGCAACTGGAGCTTTTAAAGGACAAACACCTCTGACAGCTTCCTGGGGATTCTTCAGGGCTGTTTTCTTTTTTTATCATACACACAAGCACATATACACTTAATATGCACCTACACATGCTATATGCACACATACTTCACACGGAAGGCTGAACATGGCTAGGAGACACCAGGATTCCACTTGGAGCTCCACAGATGTTCTCTTTTCCAGGGAAGAGGATTTGATGGTTTTCTGACTTTATTCCTTCTAGGTCCCAAATCCAATGACTCATCATTCCAGAAATGCCTTAAGGAATCTGTCTCACCATGCACTCCCAGTTCTTTCTGACATATCATCAATACTAATCTCCATACATGGTATACAATTCCTTCGCTCCTGCTTCAGAGACCAAGTAATTCTGACAAATATCACAATTGTTTTAATCCAGAATTCATGGTAAACTAGTGAGTATACCTGGAATCTTTACATCAATGCCATTTATCTCAGTTCCTCCATCTAATGTTTTCACCAAGTCATTCTCTTCCCTAGTCTGCTTTTCTAATGGGCCTGACTCTGTCTCATTTGATTCCACAATAGTGACACAATCTATGGCCAACATCTTTCTGTCAAAAGTAAAGGGTAAATAAGAAAAGTATCTACAGGCCGGCGCCGCGGCTCACTAGGCTAATCCTCTGCCTAGCGGCGCCGGCACACCGGGTTCTAGTCCCGGTCGGGGCGCCGGATTCTGTCCCGGTTGCCCCTCTTCCAGGCCAGCTCTCTGCTGTGGCCCGGGAGTGCAGTGGAGGATGGCCTAGGTGCTTGGGCCCTGCACCCCATGGGAGACCAGGAAAAGCTCCTGGCTCCTGCCATGAGATCAGCGCGGTGCACCGGCCGCAGCGCGCCGGCCGCGGCGGCCATTGGAGGGTGAACCAACGGCAAAGGAAGACCTTTCTCTCTGTCTCTCTCTCTCTCACTGTCCACTCTGCCTGTCAAAAAAAAAAAAAAAAGTATCTACATACCTGAATTTAAAATAGGATAATATATGTTGAGGGATAGATACCTTGATATGCAAGCACTTATAAGAGAAGGGAGCATCCCATTGCTAGAATTATGCTATACAATATATTAATAAAACATGTAGCCTAAGAATAGTGACAATAGGTCTAAGCTAAATATAAGAACTGTAATCTTGCATGTCTCATTAGTTCTTAATTCAAATTGATAGGAAGAGATTCTTTCCACTAAATAAGAGTTGACCTTTTGACTTCTAAGCGTGAATTCCATTTCTTCTCGTTAAAGCTGCAATGAACCACAACTAAATCCTCCTTCAAAATTACTATTCAGCATATATATTGCAATAGATGCTTCATCCCTCAACCATCATCCTTCAGCCATCCCACAAGCCATCACTCCAGTCATGCTTTAGTCTTTCAGCTGTTATCTTTATGACACAGGTTCAAGACCCTTTTTAAAAGGTTTTCTTATTCAACATGCTTTCAAGTTTGTGAATGCAATAAGGTGCCTAACTATCACACCTTTTATGTGGTCTCCCTAGCAACAAGTACAGTACAATTACTTGCAATGTG
Source organism: Oryctolagus cuniculus (assembly GCF_964237555.1). Lineage (NCBI taxonomy): Eukaryota > Metazoa > Chordata > Mammalia > Lagomorpha > Leporidae > Oryctolagus > Oryctolagus cuniculus. The sequence continues at coordinate 25,096,717 of NC_091451.1, read as the reverse complement.
GGCTTCTCTTAGCATCTAATGTTCTACACTGAATTTGTAGTCAGCTGAGATCCCCCAACCTGCTTTGCATGAATTTCTGTCAAAATAGATCTTCCTTCAACTAACTCTTTTTTCATTTCTTTGTTTATTTTAATGTAAGAAGATGGACTCCAGAATGAGGAAAACTAGAATTGTAGCACAGTCACAATATTTTCAAACATCTGATCTTGATCTATTTTATTTTCAGTTATTCCATAATAATTCCATATTATAAGTTCTTTCAAAGAATTAAGAAACACAAAATATCCAGCATCGGAATGGTGTTCAGTAGGAAACCATAGTGGGTTAAGCCAACACTTGTACTTCTGGCATCCCTTATTGGGTTGCTCAATGAATCCTGGCTTCTAATCCAGCTTTCTACTAATGCTCCCAGACAGCAGAATGTGACCCAAGTGCCTGGGTCTCTGACATGCACAACGGAGATCCATATAGAGTTCCTGGTTCCTGGATTCATCTTGGCCCAGCTCTGGCTGTTAACAACCATTTGAAGAGTAAGCCAGCACATGAAGAACTCTTCCTCTTCCTATTCCCCCCTCCCTCTCTCCCTCCCTCTTTTCCTCTATTTCTGTCACCCTGACTTTCAAATAAACAAATCTTAAAAGAGGTATTCAGTAAATGCTAACTGCCTGTGAATTTCACTTCATAGTTCCATATTACCAAAAATTTGGTTGCTTGAGTATTTACAGCATCTGTAGATTTGCTCAGTATCGTCCAGTAAACTATATACGTGAGTAGAGAATGGACAAGTACCAAGGACAGCATTCAGGGGCTTCTAATCAAACGCAGCTAAAGACATATGAGATTTAGAAGGCTCTGTGAATAAAATCTTGTTCTTTTCCCTTCTTTGTGATTTGTTCCCCTCAACGAATCATGTAGATGAAACAACTGCCTAAAATGACAGAAAGAGTTGTAATATAATATTGCTTACCCTTGTTTTGTCGATCATACACAAACCACCAAAAATCTCGATTTACCAAAGAATCCATCAACAACTTCTCCATATGCATCCACTTACTCTCCACCAAAATAATTCAATTGAATTTAAGTATATAAGTGGAAAGGAAAATTTTGTCACAGGGTTCTTAATACTACAGTGAAGAAAAAATGGCATTACCTTGATATTGCTCACTAAAATCCAAATTGTTAAGAAAAACCACAAAATAAAGGCATAAATTGTGCCACATAAAGTGAGTTAAACAGGTGTGAGGAAAAATGGTTTTTAGTTAGGATTGGTTTTGAACTTTTTACTGTTCTGAAAAAAGTGCACAGAATGGTATCTAACTAGACCTTAGCCATATATAATAATAAGGACAACAATACAGGGAACAGCAAAACCCAAAGAAAGACTGGAAAATTGTGCTGGAATAAACAACATTATCTGTGCTGGCATTAGGTGCAATGAGTTAAGCAATGCTGGCATCTAATATTGGACTTCCAGTTCCAGTTCCAGCACCTCTGCTTCTGATCCAGTTTCCTGCTAATGTAACTGGGAAAGCGGCAGATGATGGCCCAATGGCTTTCACCTCTGCCACCCTGTGGGAGACCCCGAAGATTTTGGCTTCAGTCTGGCCCAGCTTTTGCTATTGTAGCCATTGGAGGAGTAAACTAGCAGATGGAAGACCTCTCGATCTCTTTCCCTCCCACCCTCCCTTCCTCTCCCTCTCTCTCTCCATCTCTCTTTTTTAAATATGTAAACAAATCTTTTAAAAAAGAACATTATGGGGCCAGCACCATGGCACAGTAGGTCAATCCTCCGCCTGTGGAACCGGCATCCTATATGGGTGCGGGTTCTAGTCCCAGCTGCTCCTCTTCCAATCCAGCTGTCTGCTGTGGTCTGGGAAAGCAGTGGGAGACGGCCCAAGTGCTTGGGCCCCTGCACCTACATGGGAGACCTGGAAGAAGTTCCTGGCTTCGGATCAGCACAGCTCTGACCTTTGTGGCCATCTGGGGAGTAAACCAAAGGACAGAAGACTTTTTCTCTGTTTCTCCCTCTCACTGTCTGTAAATCTACCTCTCAAATAAATAAAAATCTTTAAAAAATTATCAATCTTGACAAAAACTGAAAACTCTTAATCTGCCATGGTTAGATAAAAAGTATAAAAAATGCAGGGCTGGCACTGTGGTGCAGCAGGTTAAAGTCCCAGCTTTCAGCGCCGGCATCCCATGTGGGCCCTGGTTTGAGTCCCAGTTGCTCCTCTTCCAATCCAGTTCTTTGCTATGGCCTGGGAAAACAGTAGAAAATGGCCCAAGTGCTTGGGCCCCTGCACCCATGCGGGATACCCAAGAGAAGCTCCTGGCTCTGGATCAGCTCAGCTCAGCTCTGGGCATTGCAGTCATCTGGGGAGTAAACCAGTGGTTAGAAGACCTCTCTCTCTCTCTTTCTCTGGCTCTACCTCTCTCTGTTATTCTCTTTCAAATAAATAAAATAAATCTTTAAAAAAGTACAAAAATGCATTCATTCAACAAACATTTATGGAGTACCAACTAAGCACTAGGCATTGTGGTAGGTATTAGTTCCAAGTAAATAAAGGAATCATGCCTAACATTAAGCAGCCAGCATAGGGAAGGCTATAAAACATAAATCTCTATTGGTGTTTTAAGCATCCTTATGTATCCACATATGTTGACTTTCCCAGATAAAGCCTTAAAACTGTGTAAGATAAATACTACTCCCATATTTGTTATACTTTTGGTTGGACAGAGAGAATATAGAAGGTTTCAGCAGCTGTACCATCTTACAGATCTCATTTCACCCCTCCTGGACTTAGTTTATTCATTTCAAATGCAGAGACTACGCTAGCAATTCCTAATGCCCTGGTTGGCTTACCATTTTTAAGGTCAAACTCCCAAAGTCAGTGAACACTCAATGTAGAAAAGTGCCATACTGCTTCTTAAGTCTACTGACAGAGGGTTCCCACAAGCAAGAAGGCACTGTGTATCTTCTCACGGGTATTTGCATGTCTAATGACCAGTGAAGTCTGCTTTCACGAACAAACAGCACTTCACTGGCATGTTCCTACTGAACACGGGGAATTGGAAAATTGTAGTAATTAATTAGACATCTTGGATAAAACCACAATTTCTGCATGTATTTGCCAAACACCTGCATTTTACATTTTAAGCTGAATTGTTGGTTAATGTCTTCTGTCAGTCAGCCTATGATTTTGTATTATCATCTAAGACCAGAGGCATATATTATCACGGGTACAAAAAAAAAGAATATTTTTCTGGCCAGCCATGCTATTAAGCAAAGTAGAAAGCCAGGGGCATGGGGTACAAATGTATATGCTATAAAATCTAATGGAAGAGTACTTCCACGCTTGAGCATTTCAGGGCATATCCTAACCAGATAGAATCCTGCCAGTTAGGTAAGAAAATCAGTTTCATAAATAAGGACACCAATTAACAGAGTTAGTCAAGAGAGAATGCAATTCATGCAAGGGTAATAGTACTGTTAACACTCAATTACAATGAGGACTTTAAATATCCATAATTGATTTTAGCTATGTCTATAGCACTGAGCCTACCCATAAGCAACAGACATGAAATTATAACATTGGTGATAATTGCCAAAAAATTCAAAAAGGCTGACCAAGAAAAGGCTCTTTTCCAACAGTGGAATAGAACAGAAGACCATACCTCAGACCTTTGCCCTCTGTCCCACTAACTGGAGGTAGTTTTTCCCACTCATCCCATTGCTTCAAATATCTCAGATCCCCTAAAACATCAGGTCTGTTTCCACTCAGCAGTTTTTACTGCTCTTAAATGCTAATTGTTAATTTATTTCTCTTTCCAAAAGCTCTCCCAGAGCCTGAGCTTTTCTTCATTGAATCAGCTTGTCCTGGGGATACAGCTAAACCTGCCTTTGATCAGTGTTTAATCCTTTTAGATGCTCAAGGGGGTGTAGTTTAGTATCTATGAGAAAGTAATTATGAAAGGACGGAGATTGGGAGGATTATAGCTCCTGCTAGCATAAGAAATGACCAATCAGATTTCTCTGTACCCTTTTCTATCTTCATAGAGAAAAGATCATGCTAAAGAATGTAAAACTTGAAAGTCTAGCAGTACTTTTAATTCAACAAGGGGTGTGGATTGCAAACTCAGTAGGTTGCATTCTGCTTATAAGAGGATCAGAAACAGAACAGTAATATGGATGGGAAGCAAGGAAACAGATTCTTCTACACCTAAGCAGTTATAGGCAACGGTGCTTCAGCAGAAAGTCTCGGGTAAATAATAAAACACTACCTGAAAATCAAATCACCATATAAGTTGGTCGACAATAAGGTGAGCAGAGAAAGATACTGAACAATAGTACTCAAACATTAGGGTGTAAAACCACAAGGAAGGGATGCCAGTGCTTGGAGGGGGATAAACTCACACAGATGGGAGTCATGAAGCAAGAAATCGAGAAAGAAAAAATGTGATATGCTCTGGCAAAAAAAAAAAAAAAAAAAAAAAAAAAAAAAAAAAAAAAAAAAAGACCTAAATGAAAGATCTCTGTGAGTGAGATCCCAGTGGAAAGAACAGGTCTTCAAAGAAGGAGGTACCTTTCTCTGAAGGGAGGAGGGAACTTCCACTTTGACTAGGACCCTGTCTAAATAAGATAAGAGTTGGTGAATTCAAAAGGCTTCCATAGCCTTGGAAACTCATGACTGGAGCATAGGGAGATTACTGATGCCATAAACAGGAGTGTCAATTTGTAAAGTCAACAACAGGAGTCACTGTGCACTTACTCCTCATGTAGGATCTCTGTCCTTAATGTGCTGTACATTGAGATTTAATGCTATAACGAGTACTCAAACAGTATTTTTCACTTTGTGTTTCTATGTGGGTGCAAACTGTTGAAATCTTTACTTAATGTATACTAAACTGATCTTCTGGATATAAAGAAAATTGAAAATGAATCTTGATGTGAATGGAAGGGGAGAGGGAGTGGGAAAGGGGAGGGTTGCGGGTGGGAGGGAAATCATTACGGCGGGGGGGAACCAATGTAATCCATAGCTGTACTTTGGAAATCTATATTCATTAAATAAAAGTTAAAAAAAGAAAGAAAAAATGTGATATGAATATGAGAAAACACCCCCTGATGAATAATCATAGGATTATTCAAAAATAGTAATAAAAATTCCATCATACCCAATGATTAATCAAAATTGACCCAAAATAATGTAATAAAGCAATAAAAGAATAGAGGCATCCAAACGCATCTTTGTTTGTAATATCCTGGAATTATCCACTGGGACATTCCTAGGAAATGTTGTATTATGCAGTGATTTGAGAGACAGAGAGACACATGGAGGGTGGGAAGACAGAGAGAAGGAGAGAGCTCCCCCCTAATAATTCACCCCCCAAATGCTTGTAACAGCTGGGGATGGGCCGTAGCCAAAGCCAAGAGCCAGAACTCAATACAGGTCTTGCACACGGGTGGCAGGACACAGACATTGGAGCCATCATCTGCTGCCTCCCAGCAAGAAACTAGAATTAAGAGCAGAGCCAATACTTGAACCCAGGAACTCTAATACAGGGTGTGGGCATCTCACCTGGTGACTTAAACACTAAGTCACATGGCTGCCCCAGTAGTTGATACTACAAGCAGATTTGGACACCTTTTTGTTCATGTTCTTCCAACCACTATTAGTAAAACTTTCTGTGCACTCATACCCTCTCTACTTCACTGTGTATGTATATTCATTTATCTCTAACACATTAGGCATATCACATTATACTTAACTCATTAAAGATATTATAAAACATACTATAATACAATGTAAAATGACAGAATAAATTGTAAATACAAGTTATAAAATTGTCATTATACATCACCCTCCAATGTATATCCCCCACTTTGGAGCAACCATTCTACATATTGAATTCTCATCCATCAAAACGAATGACACAGTTCTGTTCCCAGGGATTTTCCCTCCTGTTGTGGGTTGATTATATCTCCACCAAAAAATACATAGAACCGCTAAACCCCAGTAGGCACAATGTCCAGTCTTACTTGGGAAAGGGCCATTACAGATATAATGAATCAAGATAAGTCATATTAGAGTTGGGTAGAACTTTAATTATTTAAGACAGTATTTGTGGGGCTGGTGCAGTAGTGTAGCAGGTAAAGCCACTGCCTGTAATGCTAGCATCCCGTATGGACACCAGTTCAAGTCCTGGCTGCTCCATTTTTCATCCAGCTCTCTGCTATGGCCTGGGAAGAAGCTCCTGGCTCCTGACTTCAGATGCATGCATCTCCAGCCATTGCGGCCAACTGTGGCCTCTGCCTCTCTGTAACTCTGCCTTTTAAAAAAGGAGAAAAAACACAGTCTCTCATGGAGAGCAGCCGCATGATAACAAGGCAGTGACTGAAGTGCCAAGAATCCTGAAGATAGACAGCAGGTCACAATAAGTTAGGAGGAGTCGAGCAATGATCCTCAGCCCAGCCTCCAGAGGAGCACAGCCCATTTGACACTGATTCTGGACTCCACCTCCAGAAGTGTGATAGATAAATCTCTGGTAGTCATTCAGCATGTTATTCCTTCTTATGACATCCCTAGGAAACTAATATACTTTCTCATACAAGAGAAGTTCTTTATTACATCCAGACAATAGACAGTGAAGAATAATTATCACTCAGGTTGAATCTTTCCACCCCCATAATGCAATAACTGGAGACGGAGTAGAGGATCTGATGATAAGAGTCCGGTTAATAGAACAGAGTTCTCTGACAAGTGGAATTTGTATCTCAGATACTAACATGCAGGCCCAACATCAACTGGTGCAGACACAAATACTTCTCTCAATTATTAAAATGTTAAAATATTGTTATAAGTAGATGGCAACAAGTCACTGCTTCACTTGCCAATAATCATTCTGCCCCTTGGCCTCTGTGCATGAGTCAGTGCCTATACCAGCAGTGCATCCAGGACAGAGTCAGTTCTGACTGGCTCCGTGTCCCAATGGTTGTTGAATATTTTCAATATCCCCCAGACAAGATGCCTAATAGATTGGGTTTCTTATCATCTAAACACCACCCACAGTGGGACCCATGCAGAAAGTACTAACAGAATCCCTATTCTATGCACATTACTTTTGTTAGTGTCATCACTAAGTATTCATTTTGAGTCAATGAATTGAGATGCATCTACAAGATGCTTGAGACTAGAGAACGTGTACATGATACTCTTGCATTACAGAGCAATGTACCATTTCCCCAGCATTCTTGGTCAGATTTCTGTTTTGAGAACACAGAGGATGGGAAGTTAAAAAAAAAGCAGACGTCACCGTTTTCACCTGCTTCAGGAATCACTATGAAGTAAGGCGACACATTTACACCTAACAAAGCAGTGGATTCAGCCTAATTAATTTTGATGTCTGGTGATTTCAGAGTGCTTTTTGCATGTGATATCATCTGGAAATATATTTCTTATTTAACCATCTCCCCAATGGGCCATATCATGCTCTGCTTTCTTTCCAGTAACAAATAGCTCATATTAAGAAATAAAGCTTTGTGTAGCATTGAAATGTATTAAATAAATTGTTTTCCAAGGCATAACTTCTTTCTATTGCAGCTTGTTCTGGATGGGCTAACACAATGGATGGAGCTATCAACAACACACTCAGTTGTGATTCTTATATCCTTTTTTACATTGAGGATGTAAAAATCAGGAATATAATTAACCTGGCTAACAAGGAAAGTTTTGCATTTTTTGGAGAAAATATCTGTTATTTTTTAATAGTAATCTGTGCTATAGCACTTGGGTACAGTGTCCCTTGCTTTGCCCAATAACCAGAATACCTTTGAGTACAGTCAAGTCTAATTTAATTTCTTATTTCACATTTTAGTTCTGGTCAACTTTGGAAGTACTGGTGGTCTCCCTTTGTGTGCCACCATACCATGTTCAGTTAAGACGCTTTTGATGTTTTGAATAGTTTCTCCAAAGAGACCCCTTTTCTGTTTTCTAACAGAATGGTGTATTGGTCCTGCATTTAGAATGAAATGTAGTACACTTCAAACACTTCAGCCTTGCAAAGAATTATACCCAAACATCTGTCAAAGTTTACTCCAAGAAAAGACCAATAACCATACTGCTTTGAGGACTTGCAAGGCTCCCCTATTTTTATCAGGCATATTTTCAGTCTTAATAGACTTCATGGTGCCATTTCAGTAATTCCGGCTGATTCCCATCATGTTTAGAATGCCAGAATCAACAGCACATCACAGGATAAAGGAAGTACAATGAGGGAAATTGGATACATTAAGATCACCTGGGAGTTCCAACCTGACTCATGGCCTGCCAAGTTTCAGAGGAAAACTGGGCTCTGGTGGCAGGCACGGAGGATCTGGACAGACCACAAGCATGTACCAAGTCAGCAGCTTGGCAAAGGATTACAACACTTCCCTTGTGCTAATGTGAATAAACACTGGCAATTCTACACAGTTAGTGCACATTCTTAATCATCTGTTCTCTATCGCTGTCTTACTGTTAATAGCATCTTTCATGTAAGATGTCAGAGAGATTTTTGATTTTGTTTTTCATTTAGTTTCCAACTGGTTCTCAGTTCATTCCACAAAGCAGAAAATCTTTCTGGAATATTTACAGAGCATTCAATCAGGGGATAAGAAGGATGCTCAGACTTGGCCCTCAGATTTCTCTTCTTAGCACTTGCATAGTTTCAGAAGGCAGCTTATCTAAGCACACCTGACTGTTGCCGTAACTTCTTTAAGACAATGCCTTATGTGAGCTAAAACATGCCTAGAGGATTCACTGAAAGCCTAAGGATCAGTCTAACCTTCAAAGACTAACATGCAGTGTCCAAAATCCTTCAAGTATTCTAGGCATTCAGAAAGGCAGGAAACTGACTGTGGAGGTTGGGTACACCACAGCTTTGAGAACACCACGTGAACACAGATGAAGGACGGAGAAACAAAACCCGAGTTACTAGTAAGAAAGTATAAAAGAAAATTCCCAGGAAACTTGAGGGATAGGTTTCCCTCCAACATTCACATCCTGAAATGCTAATCTTTAATGACGTTATTTGCAGATAGGGCTTTTAAAGAGATAAGCACAGAAAAATGAGGTCAGACAGGTGAGCCTGAGTCCAATATGACTAACACCCTTACAGGAAGAGAGAATTAGGACACAGTCACAGAAGAAAGACCAATAGCAAACACTAGGAGGCGCCACCTCTAAACCAAAGAGAAAAGTCAGAAGAAACCAGTGATCCAGACACGTTGACCATGGACTTCCAGGCTCCAGAATTATGAAATAATAGTTTCGTGGTTCCAGTTGTTCAGTCCCCAGTACATTGTTATGGGAACTTAGTCAATGAATTCAGATGACCCAAACTGAAGACTGCTAGGAAAACACATAAAGATAGAAAAAGCTAAGAAAAACCATCATGTGGAGACTGAAGCCACTGATGGGTAAAATCAAATTAACATCAGACATTGCTGGAGGTGTTAAAGAACTAAGGCTTCCTAGTTAGAACCAACACAAGTTCTAGGCAAGTGAGCTAAAGTTGGAGTGCATCTGCCCCAGTCCTGCCGTCCTATGACTGTAGCCTTGGCCAATATCTTGACTGGACCTCAGGAGAGATCCTGTGCCAGAACTAATCAGCTAAACTGCTCCTGGAATCCTGACCCACAAAATTGAATGGGAGAATACAAGCTTATTACTTGTATTGCTAAGCTGTGGGTGTTAGTTTGTACAAAGCAATAGATTACCAATACCCCTGATAAAATCAGAATGAACACATGGATTTTAAAGACCAATAATGAAGGAGTAATCTTAAAGTGCATTCAAGTTGTTCAAGGCTGTGAAGACAGAAGAATGTGGTGATTAAACTCTCTAGCTCTGGAGTGAGACATATTAGATTCAAATCCCAGTTGTGTCTCTTCACTGATATGAAAACTGAAGAAATTTCATCTTTCTGAGACTCAGCTTCCTTCTGAAGACACAAGGATGATAATAATACTCATGCATAAAATGGAATTAAATGAAATCACTCCTAGGGCTAATATTTTGATAAATCATAGCTATCCTAATTAGGGAGGTGAAAGAACTAGAAAAGCAGAATCAAGTTGTTTACCAAAATAAAATACTTTCTGGAAGTACCAGAAGTGCTCCCACCGATCCCTTCCCAAGTGACCCTTCTTAAGGAGACAGCTCTTAATAAGGGTCAGTGAAAAAAGGTTCACCCTATCTGGAGAAGGAAAAGGCTGTCAAGTTTAATGAAGTCCATAATGGGGAAAACCGGAATCTGTTCATCAACCACAATCCCCTCTGTGGTGAGGTCCAGCTCTTCCCAGAGCCCCAGGCCGGCAGTGTTAATGGAAGGTGCAGGGAAGAGTCCACAAGATGCTATCTCACAGGCCTGATGAGATTGCAATTTACAGACAACTGGGGCTTATCTCTGGTGATGAACTAGGTGTCAGAGCTGAGAGAAAAGCAAAAAAAAAAAAAAAAAAAAAAAAAAAAAACCACCACCACCAACAAAAAATGGCCTGGGAAGATGTTGGAGAACTGGCAGCACAGGATGTGAGCACCACCTTGCAAGCCCAGAGCACATGAAATGAGTTATCTGGATAAGATCTTGATGTTAATAACTAGCCATTAAAAACAGTCAAGCCAACATATCACCTTGTATTAAAATTACTACACACACACACACACAAAGTGGTGGCCACGTGGCAGAATCTCTATCAAAGCAGCTAGCATTACCTGTAAAATTAACTGTATGTGTTGACTTACCACACTGTACCCTATAAATATATACAATTAAAATAAATAGAATGAATCAAACATTGAACTATTAAAATATTTGGTGACTCAGAACACATTCTTAAAATATCACTTCAAAAAAGTTAAGAAAAGGTAAGAACATTAACAAGAGAAGAACTCTCTTTAAATAGCGTTGGCCATGTAAAACACAGTGCCACTGTTGGAAGTGGAGCAAAGGGCACAATGTTGAGAGGGAGAAACACAGAAGATACATTATAATGAAGCATTAAAAAGAAGAGCTAGTGATACAGTAGGCTGCAGCAAGGATGACTGCTTTGTCCTTGGAATACTTCCACGTGGCTCTGGTGTCTTGTGTGTGATCCCCCACCTACGTACCAAATAAAATGTCCTGCATGTAGACCAAAGGCTCCGCAAAGGATGTCAGCAAGCAAATCATCTATTCTGCACGCATGCAGACTTCTCTATGGACACAGTGAACAACTTAGGGTCCATCCTTTCTATGACAGACCCACACACCACATCTTCATGCAGCCTGGTGGTGTATCTCAACGGAACACAACAGTCTTTTGAGAACATTGTTCTTGAAATGTAAGGTGACATCCCAGGCCTGCTGACATCAGGACTTCAAGCACATTGCACTCTGCCCCTATCCTAGTTGTTAATATCCTGTCTTTCGGTTTCTCAGGTTAAAAAAAAAAAAAAAAAAAAACTGATGGTGGGAGAAGTGAAGCCAGTGGGCCGCGGTTACACGACTAGTTCATTACTTCGTCTACTGAAGCAGGTGGGATCTTTAAAATAACTACAAACATACAAGGGGGTTGGTAGGTGAAATGCAGGAAGTTACAAATGACTGGAGAAGGAGTTCGGAGTCCAGAGGGGGAGGGGAACTAATCACAGAGGTTCTAGCCCTCATTCTGCCCTGAGCCTATTACTTTGACAAAGTCATTTACTTTCTATGAACTTCAGTTCCTTATCGCAAAAATGTATTCCTGGTTTAGATAACCTCTGCAATTCCTTCCATCCATAAAATGTCAGGGGACAAATGCTGCTTACCTCACTTAACTCAGTATTTGTCAACAAGTTTCAAAAGCTATATTGGCTGTAGGATTTTGAGATGCTGGAAAATATGTCCTAGGAACAGAGCACCTAGGGTTCTGAAAATGTAAACTTCACAGCGAAAGACAGGTTTGCATGGGACTCTGTGCGACAGCTCTGCACTAGCAATCACAAGCACAGTAACAGTTGGAATCATGGCTGGCATCTACTTGAACACTTACTAATGCCAGGCATTTTCAGCCTTTAGCTCCTCTTGACTTTTAAATTCTCACTCATGAAAAACAGGATTCCATTTTACCAATGAGGGACATGACAAAGAAATTAGGATGAGGAACTTGCCTGAGGCAGGGCCACAGGTCAGTCCCAGATGTCTGCATAGAGAGCCCAGTAGCATCAATGTGCTTCTGAAAGGTAGCAACGGTTGCTGACCAGGATCTGCATGTGTCTATGGAGCTAAATGCACTTTAGGTCCAGACTTGCATGCTTCTGTTTGCTCCTAGCACCGTGAAAAAGGCTGCAAGTGTTAAATAAATAACTGTTATGTGAATGGTGTTATGAAGTGTTGAAAGTAAATTATAAAGGATACCAGGAGTAAAGGACTCCTGAATGGACAAAGCCACTTAGACCTCATAAAGGACTTCACCTTCCTTGATCTATAAACATAAGCAAAAATTAACTTCAGCTATTTCTTGTGTATCCTATATGAAAGAAACACAGAACCAGAGGGGATGGTGTTGTGGTGCAGTGGTTTAAGCGGCCATTTGTGAAGCTGACATTCCGCATAAGAGAGCTGGGCTACCCTTCTTCCAATCCAGGTCCCTGCTACTGCAACTGGGGCAACCATAGAAGATGGCCCAAGTGTGCGGGACCCTGACACCCACAATGGACATCCTGATGGGGCTCCAGGCTCTTGGACTCAGCCTAGACCAGCCCTAGCCATTGAGGCCATATGGAGAAAGAAAGAGTAGATGGAAGATCCCTAGCCACTCCTTTCCTCTCTCTTCCCCTCTCTCTCTCTGTCACTCTGCCTTTCAAATAAATATTAAAAAAGAAAAAGAAAAAAAAATAGAACTTAAACTCAATCAGAATTAGTCAACAAAGTTATGATTGTATAACTAGAGACTTTCCAGTAGGATAGACAAAATAAAAAGACTTTGCTATGGCTTGGGACAGCTGTGGAAGATGACCCAAGTCTTGGGCCGCTGTGTCCACATGGGAGACCCAGGAGAAGCTCCTGGCTCCTGCCTTCGGATTGGCCCAGCCCCAGCCATTGCTACCATGTAGGGAGTGAACCCATGGATGGAAGACCTTTCTGTCTCTCCCTCTCTCTAACTTGGCCTCTCAAATAAATAAATATTTTTTAAAAAATAATTATGACACTGACTGGCATCACTAGGGGAACTCTGACATGTGCCCTTCTGCTAAATGAACAGCACTCTAATGGGTGCAAGAGGCACAGAAGTACTTTCTCTGATCATTTCCATCCCACACCTTTAGTTTCTCTAACTAAATGCAGCCTACTTCATTTTCTTTTCGTTGTACCACACTCCACAGCTAGTGAGTCTCTGCTCCTCATGCAGTTCTTCAGCAGAAGTTAAAAACTGTTATGTGATATGAGGCTGGTGTTGCAGTGTAGCAGCTAAAGTTGCCTCCTATGATGCCAGTATCCCATACGGGTGCCAGTTCAAGTCTCAGCTGCTCCACTTCCAATCCAACTCCCTACTAATGGCCTGGAAAAACAATGGAAGATAGCCCAAGTGTTCGGGGTCTGGCCACCCACATAGAACACCCAGATGAAGATCATGGCTTCAGTCTGGACCAGCCCTGACAGTTGTGACCAAATAGAGAATGAATCTGTTGATGGAAGTTCTCTCTCTCCTTCTCTCTGACTTTCAAATAAATAAATAAAAGTTATTATGTGCAATGATAGCTATGTAAATACTTTATAAACCCTAAAGCATGAAGCAAATGAAAATAGGTGGCATAGTTGCTGTTGATGGGACTACTTTTATTATTACTACCTCCATCATCATCACCACCATTCTATTACTACTACGTTATTACTACTAGCCTAAATTCCAAATTGTGAAGACTGTCATTTCTCCAGGACAGTTACACCTCTAAAGGCCTATAGCAGTGACTGGCAAGTCAAATCCAGCCCCACCTGTGTTTGATAAACAAAGTTGTATTGGATGCAGCAACACCATTTCCTCTACAAATCATCTGTGGTTGTTTTCCTGCTCTAAGGGCAGAAATGTGTAGCTGAAGAAGAGATCTTTCCAGTCTAAAAAACTGACAATTTTTAAATATCTGGCTCTGTACAAACAGCTTCCTAACTCCTGTCCCAAGTTCATTACAAGTGAGAGTGGCTTTTACCTTAGTCCTTGATGTTTAGTTAAAAAAAATAAAAAGTAAATTAGTCTACAAGGGATGTGCAATGTAGTAGCAGGGAGGGGGAAGGAGCAGAGAGCCATTCTCATTAATTCAGAGTTCTCATGCTCCCTGACCTATCCAGACCTATCCATTTCGTACAATGCAACAAGAGCGGCCAGAGACCATGTCAGATTAGAATCACTAGAAGATCTAGCAAGTCCCTCCTGATTCCAAAAGTCTTCACTGCTTCATGATCTTTAGCTTCTTTCTGATAACACTGTTAGATCAGGTCACTGGTGTTTTGACCTGTCAACAGCTGAGAAATCTTTCCAAAGAAGATTCAGACAAGAGTTAAACTAAAAATCCTCTGACACATCTTTAGGCTAGTCATGAAGGGTATCCCTTATAAATCCCAAGCTTGAAGAGGTAGAGGAACACTGCAAGGGCCTGGGCTTTGCAACTGCTTTCCTAGGCTGCAACCTTTGAGCTATGTGTTCTTGGGAAAGTGACATCACCTCTCTGAACCTTAGTTCCTGAGGATAATGATAACCATCTTATCAGGACTCTTATATGGATTATACACATCGATATGTATAATACAAGCAAGTTTATGGACCTCACACATGACAAGAGCTTGAGAAATGATAACTGCTACTATTATTATTACAATCTATGCAATACGAGGTATAAGACTAAAATGCAATGAAGCCTGGGGCATGAAGACTAACACCTCTGTAAGCTGACATTCGAAATGTTTGATAGTCAGAAGAAAAGTACATGTTTTCTTACCTCCTTTCAGCAAATATTTCTAGAGAAAAAGAGTGCATATCCAAAAGTCTGGAAGGATGAATATTATAAGCCCGTTCATTTCAATATTCCATAATCAGAACTGGTTCTGTCACTTATGTCCCTTTTCACAACACATCTCAGTTCCCACATTACAACTTCATGTCCAAATATGCATCCCTTACACATACACACATAGCCTATTCCAACGCTTTCAATAAGGGACCACAAAGTTTTTCATCATGCTTGTACACATGCGTGCACACATACATACCCCACACATGCACACAAACATTGATGTTTAATCCCATATCATCTTCTGTAAGCCCAAACCATTTGTTCAAACCCTGTCCCAGAGAATCAGGTACTGTCACCTCAGTGGGATAATGTGCAAAGGTTTGATTTGCAGCTAATAGAAAAATCTATTTCTTTCAGTTTCACTTCTGTCACACAAGGATCACTGTGTTCCCTACAGAAGACTCCTTCTTCTTCTACAATAACCACTGAAATGACAGATCTCAGGCGGCAATATGAGCTGTCCAGGTTGAGTAGCACCTATTAGTTTTATGACCACTGGTTCCGAACGGCTTTGCAGTATCCAAAACTCATCCTAATGAAGATGGGTAAGACAACTGCCGATGAA